>NC_056745.1:618520771-618591219 GCF_019279795.1 Protopterus annectens
ACAAAAAGTCTTATTTTCTAGCTTGTCAGCAAAACCACAAATAACCCACAAAAATTTTGGTAAAACATTAACTACCTCCTCAACTCTGGCAAAACCTCTAACCCTGCACCATCTACAACAAATAGCACTGAACGTTTAGCATCCCAATTTAACTCTCATTTCATCACAACTATCATCTCACTTTTAAACAACAACAAATCTAACCAACCCCTTACAGTGCTTACCCCATACTAACTCTAAACCTACTTCTCTTTTAAACCCATACAAACCTCTTATATCAAAAAACTCCTATCAAAACTAAAACCTACCTGTCTAGCAGCTGACCAGCTCCCTAATGATTTCTTAAAAACTGCTGCAAGCTCCATCGCCTATCCCGTATCTATCATAATCAAACATTCCATCCCGGAACAATATGTCCCCATACTATGGAAAATTTATTTTTATTTTTATTTTATTTTACATTTGTTGACCGGGCTAGTCTAGCTGGAGAAATTTCCATTTTCAGTAGAGGCCCGGGGAGAAAAGCTCCACAGAGTGAGATACATTCTGAGATGAAAAAATTTACATACAAACACAAATTGTCATACAAAAATGTAATAGCAGTACTAATAATAATGAAAATAATGAAAATATCCCATATCATCCCCCTCCACAAGGGAGGCCGATCTAAAGATCTTTCTAATTATCGACCAACTGCCATTCTCTCACCCCTAGCCAAAATCTTAGAGAAATGTATTCATAAGCAGCTCCTAGACCACCTCACTACAAATAACCTCTTGTCTAGTTCACAGCACAGCTTCCATCCAAAACACAGTACCTCCACAGCCCTCATAAGTTTCACTAACTACATCAACCTCCTCTAAAACAATGAACAACTAGTCCCTACTATATTCTTTGATATGTCCAAAGCTTTTGATACAGTATCCCACCAACTACTGCTCAACACTCTAGCCTCCTTGAACCTCAACTCTACAACTCTCAACTGGTTCTTTAGCTACCTTACTAATCGACAACAGGCAACTAAAATGGGATAATAAACTCTCCATGCTCCTCCCATTCTCCGTTGGGGTTCCTCAGGGTTCCATCCTTGGCCCTCTCCTTTTTATTACATTCACAAATATTCAAAACACTGCCACTAAATCTGCTTCTATAATTCAATATGCTGATGATGCTACTACTCTTACTTGCTCTGCTCCCACACCCCAAGAACTCCAAGATAAACTGCAAAAGTCATTTCTAGATACTGAAAATTCCCTAAACAACTTCATCTCATCCAAAACCCACACAAAACAAAAGTAATGATCTTCTCTAACAAGAAATCCAAAGCAAAACCACCTCCACTCTCCATCTACTAATGGCACTATAATAGAACCTGTTAACCAAACAAAACTACTTGGTGTCACAACAGACAACCTAACATTCGATAAGCACATATCATTCACAATTAACAAAATTCACATCAAACTTGGTGCACTGTATAGAGCCAAACCTTACCTTACTCAAAATGCCAGACTAGCCACACCCAGATCCCATCTCCTATCTACTCTTCTCTGCTGTTCTTAACTCTTCACTAACCTGCACAAGTCTGAGATATATCTACTTGATTCCTGTTATAAGAAAATAGCAAAATTTGCTGCTAATATACATAACAGGACCCATCATTGCCTTGCTGTTCAAAAATTACACTGGCTTGAATTTCCCAATCTGTTATTGCTCAATCAGCTCACCACTGCCCACACCATTATCCACAAACCTGAAAACTGCTCTGCACTCTCCAACCTAGTAAAACTAAATACCAACCCCAGGACCCTTAGAACATCTGATAAACTTATACTCAAGGTAACAAAGTGTCAAATATTTTGGTGACTCTCTATTCTCCTTCAAAGTAGCCAAACAGTGGAATCGATTACCCCAGAATATCTTACAAAACACAGATAGTCATAGTTTCAAAAAAACCCTAAAGGAATACCTTACTCAACAATGGCTATGGTCCTGTAATACTCTTGGCTAGTTTCTCATGCCTTCGATTTAAATGTTTTCTATTCTGCTATCTTCTTGTCTTACTTCTACCAAACGAAAATACCACAATGGTTTTTAGTTATATATCTAATTAGTTTCATATTACTGTCTGTAGTAAGGCTTAGGAAATGTAATGTTTTCTGTTTTACATTCCCCTTTTTTGTAAATTGTGATTATTGGCAAGTGTCAAACTTTTTCTATACTGTTTGTAAATCTTTTAAAAATGTTTGTAATCTTTTTGTACTACTAAAAACACGATTTATTGCATGAAACTACAGCACACAGAAATCCCAACAACATTAACGTTCCTGAAATCTCAGCCTATACGTTTTTGTTTGGTTTACTTCATTAGATGTGGATGCCTTTTCCACTGAAGCAATCATTCCTTCCACATCCGTAACACACTCTAGTTAATACCACACTACAAAATGCAAAGAACACAACTCACTGCTGAAGACGTTCTCACCAAAAAAACGAATAAATGAAAGCCAAAAGAATGAGAACAGTCACCACGAACAAATCACTTCTGTATACAAGTCCGAGGATAATCACAGTTAAGTCCAATAATATCCACCATGAAAATGTAAAAAATCATTTATTTGGAACGTAAGATGAGCGCTTTCGCATAGTTAGACTATGCTTCATCAGATACAATAACATAAAACAATTCAGAAGCAAATAAGTACCCTACATTTTGGCGGGCTCATTAAGCTAACTATCCATTATCGCCTAACTAGATTGGCAATCATAATGAACTCGAAATAAGGTACATTAAGGTCAGTACACTTCCTTTGCCATTCAATGCCAAACTTACCTTGCATGACATTCCAAGACATTTCTAAAAACATTCATTAGAGAACATCAAACTTGCAAGATTCTGATAATGCATAAATATAAAAACTTCAATAATGCAAGTATTAAGTAAAATCACTAATAAAAATTATTGATTATGTGAGACTACTCTTGAATTATTTTTCTCCACTTGAAATTGACCTTCGTGCTAAAACCGATACGCTATATCAAAGGATAGTGGACAGTTTTGGCTCAGAGTATTGTATGGAGAAGCTCTACTCGGTTTTTACACAAGTTAAATCTTTTGGTGAGAGGTTGGGCAGGACAAAACAGCATAAATTAAAGAGAGACTTCCTGGATTTTCAGAACGGCCATGTCTTCGTCTGGCCTAGGTATCAGGATGGTCAAGCCAACCCTATACAGAATGTACAGAAGCAAAATAGTGTGGCAGTAAATTTAGAGACTGCCAGTAACTTATTTTTGCAGCTTAATAATTCTCAAACCATTCCACAGTCCGTGGTTTCTTCTAATAGGGTCAGTGATCTAGACCCCATAGATTTTCCGACTATAGATACACCTCCGCCCAATCAAGAAGCCTTACAAGGATGTCGGAATCCAGGAGCTGTACCTAAAAGTAATAGTGTTCAAGGTATCTTGAATCCGCCTTTTTTACCCTATCAAAGGAAATTTGCTCCCAAACCCAGGGGGCGCTCCAGCAGCAGGGGACCGAGAAAACGCAAATATTCCGAGGAGCGCAATGTGGCCAGCAGAAGGACCAGATACTGACTCTTGTTTTCAATTTTTCTAGCCATATTATGGATACAGCTATGCATAGCCTTCTCAATAGAGGGCTTACATTCATTCCTTCAGCCAGATCATCTCTAGAGGACACTCTGTTGGATTTAAGATTGTTCTGTAGGCGAGTTTGCCTTAAGCTATTATTTTCTACTGATGAGGCGAAGAATGCTGAGAAGACTGAACCTCGTGTTATGTTTAAAAACAGAAGTACCTTTACACCCCCAATACATCCGATGGTGCAATGTTTTTTAGACTTATGTGAAAGAGACATTTATGCATTGTTTTCAGTAGCATGTAACAACAAAAAATGAAGATTCTGTAACCTCAACAGTGATGAATTTCAAGCTTTGGCTAGATTGAAAAGGGATAGCAAGTTGATTGTAAAACCCGCTGACAAAGGGGGGGGGGGTGTAGTGTTGATGGACTTAGATGATTATGTGAATTGTATGAGGAGGTTGTTATCTGATGAGAAGACATATAAACACATCACTGTTCAGCAGATTTCGATCATCGTACAAACAGTTAAAGATAACATCTATGATCTCCTACTATGTAGGCAAATCAGTGTAGAAATGTATGAATATCTATTGGTAACTGATCCAGTTATTCCCATTGTGAAAGGTCTCCCTAAGATCCATAAAGAGGTATGGCCCATTCCAATGAGACCTATTGTAGCAGGTGAAGGTTGGGTAACTGCCCGTATATCGACCTTTTTGGAGAGCCTTTTACATCCAGTAGTGAATAATTGTTGTACCATCCTCAGAGATACTTACCAACTCCTAGATAGCCTTAAGGATTTACATCTGGAAATGAGGAACACAGGGTATCTCCTTATAACCATGGACGTAGAAAAGCTCTTTACCTCGATCCCTAATGACAAAGGGATACAGTATATCAGGGAGTTGTTACACAAGGAAACTCAATTCTCTAATGACAGAATAATATTGGTTACTCAGTTGTTGGACATAGTACTGAACAACAACGTGTTTATATTTGAGGATGGGTATTTCCTACAGGCATGGGGGGTTGCCATGGGCACCCCCTGTGCCAATACATATGCTAACCTGGTAGTATACTGGTGGGAAAAGCAGTTTCTATTTACCCATGAATCTTCCAGATTTATAAGATATTACAAACGGTTTGTAGATGACATACTTATACTTTGGGAAGGTACGGTTGACAGCTTTCATCACTTCCTTGGTTATCTACAAACCACCACTGATTTCCTGAACTTTACTGTAGAGAGCTCACATCAGCAGGTCAATTTTCTGGATGTTACACTTAGATTAACGGAAGAAGGAAAAGTTGTCACTACACTGTATAGGAAAACTGTCTGGAAAAATGCGTTGCTAGCACCAGACAGTATGCATCCAGCCTACACCTTTCGAGGTATAGTAACAAGCCAATTCATTAGAGTGTCCAGACTTTGTCAAAACAAGGATGATCTTTTTAAGGAAGCCAACAACATGGAGCTCCTCTTTAGAGATAGGGGATATGATATGAATATGGTGAGAAGAGTGAGGCAAGAAATTATTGGAGACATGGAGTATGCTACTAATGTAGAACCACCTATTTCAAGTGAGTATAGGATGAAAGTCACTTCTGATTCCATTGTCCATGGAAATAGGTTAAGTTATGTTATCAAGTATACCAATGAAGTGGAGAGTGTTAGGAGGGTAATCAGGAAGAATTGGAACGTTCTTACAGCAAATAAGGAGATTAGAGATATAGTAGGTCCTATACCTAAATTTTGCTATAGGAATAGTAACAATCTCAAAAAGCAACTCTGTAATGATCAACATGTTATTAATGTAAGGAAATCCACCAGTTTAGCATTGGGAGACATTATAAGTAAAGGGACGTACCCTTGCTCACATTGTCCCAGATGTAATAGTTTAAGCATGATACAGGTCTATCAACATCCTAGCATGAATTTTGTTTTTAGACCCAAATATTATGCTGACTGCAACACCAAAAATGTGATATATCTGGCTACCTGTTCCCTTTGTACAGTATTCTACGTGGGTCTAACTAAGAGAAGGCTGAGGGACCGTATCTATGACCATCTTTATGAGATCCGGAAACAGGAGGAGACAAATGCACTAGCTAGGCATGTTAAGGAGTATCCTTCTCACTCTTTCATGTTTAGAGTTTTAGATATAATTTTTCCAACTTTGAGAGGGGGTAATGTGGAACAGAGATTGGCCAAAGCTGAATTGCACTGGATCCTGAAATTAGCGGCACATCTTCCACCAGGGTTAAACAGTTCCATTTCTTTAAAACCCGTGCTGATTGAACGTAGATAAAGTTTGCGATTCATTTTAAGGCTGTGATCCTTAACAGCCTACACATCATACACTAACTATAATGACATCATTTAGTAATACACTAGGTTCTATCCGTTGCTCTATAGTGTGCATATACATGCTTTCTTATACTGTTTATCTAGGTATGCTCCATAAGCATTTAATGATCAAGGTATGTTGCCCTATTGAAATTCAGCCTTGTATTACTCTACCTCGTACTATTTTATGATTCACTAGGTTTTATATTACGATTTAGACTTTACATCAACATATATGTCCATTTATGTTTTATGTATAACTCCACACTAAGAACTACTGGTGCTCATGGCATTCTTTACATAGAATGTATATACATTGAGCATATGGATGTATTAATACAGGCATAATTTATAAATTGACACAGTAACTTTGAATGAATATAATTTTTGTGGTACATGATTATGCCATGTGAATCTAAATACTTTACTCGCATGACTATATCCGAGTTTGGTATCTATTGATTTCTTAAAACATGTGTATAGACTATTCTCTTTGATAATAACTATGTGAGGGTCGTGATGAATACCTAGCATATATGTGTGTGTATAGAGTCATGAAGCAACATCTTTTAAACAACACATTATGTTCTTACTATAGATTGCATGTTAAGAATTGTCATTCTGAGTGTTGCCTAATTGTTACGCCTCACATTTTGAACTATATACGCATTTGATTTTCAATGAAGGTTTATTTCATGTGCTAAGATCCTGGGCAATGGGACCTGAATGATTGTCATATATTTTTTTGCTGTTAGCGTACTGTTTTAAATCATGGTGAACTTATGAAACTACATATTCCTACTCTAATAATTACCCAAACATGAAATCTATTTGGCAAACTTATGAATTTAAATATTTCTGCTTCAATAATTATTTTTCAGTATGAAATCTGTTGGGCAATGAAATTGTTTCATATTATATCGCCTGATAATAACTGTAGAAGAGCTACGATATATTTTTAGTATATAAGTATATATGCCTATATTGCCATGAAGCTTTGCCCTTCAAACGTATTCAGTTTCATTTACAATAGTTTAGGGATTAGGAGCTGTTATCGGCTTCCTGAATACCACTAAGATTGCTAAGCTTTGTATATTAAATTGTATAAAGCTTTTGGTGTTCAATGAACGTTTCTCTTTTTATAGGCTAAGGGCTTGGCATTAGGACCTGGGGGATTACTTCTCACTGCCGGAGGTACTCCTTCAAGAGCACTGAAAGCATGTGATACCATCAGCGAATGAAGTAAGGTTCACCTCGTAGGTGATGATGTCATTGTGTTGATGCTTCAGTACGGATTTTACCCCGTTGATGAAATTGTGAATTAAGAGTCCGTTTCCTCACCGAACTCTTAGTGATTAAGGTACAGCTTCTAGATGGATGTTCATACTTTAGGAAATAGGCATATGGAGTTAGTGATGGATCTCATCGTAAAAGCTTTATGTAAGTAACTAGCGCAAAATGTTTGTGAGCATCACACGCCCTAGAGTTAGCGTTTTTATTAGTGATTTTACTTAATACTTGCATTACTGAAGTTTTTATATTTATGCATTATCAGAATCTTGCAAGTTTGATGTTCTCTAATGAATGTTTTTAGAAATGTCTTGGAATGTCATGCAACGTAAGTTTGGCATTGAATGGCAAAGGAAGTGTACTGACCTTAATGTAACTTATTTCGAGTTCATTATGATTGCCAATCTAGTTAGGCGATAATGGATAGTTAGCTTAATGAGCCCGCCAAAATGTAGGGTACTTATTTGCTTCTGAATTGTTTTATGTTATTGTATCTGATGAAGCATAGTCTAACTATGCGAAAGCGCTCATCTTACGTTCCAAATAAATGATTTTTTACATTTTCATGGTGGATATTATTGGACTTAACTGTGATTATCCTCGGACTTGTATACAGAAGTGATTTGTTCGTGGTGACTGCTCTCATTCTTTTGGCTTTCATTAATACCACACTACACCGTGCTTCTACTCCATTTTCTGATTCACTTTGTTCCATCAAATTCAGCAGTTACTGTGTACATCTTTTTCTAACACTATTACAATAATTTCCTCAGTTCCAGTGGTTTCTGTCACCTGTCTGCTTCCTCCAAAATGCACAATATTCCACATCAGTGGAAAAAGCATCCACATCTGATGAAGTAAACCAAACGAAAACGTATAGGCTGAGATTTCAGGAATGTTAATGTTATTGGGATTTCTATGTGCTGTGGTTTCGTGCAACAAATCGTGTTTTTAAAAGTGCTTGTTTCCTGCTTCCTTGGGCAACTTGGACTTTTTGTTTAGAGTGACTGTTGGTGCTTTTAACGTTATTTTTGAAAAATATTTGTACTATTGTTAATGAGATTTTCACCCCAGGTCTCCGCTGAAAAAGGGGCTACTTGCCCAGCCGGACTCTACCCAGTTAGCAAATGTAAAAAAATATATATATATATATATATATATATATTTATGTATGTGTGTGTGTGTGTGTGTGTGTGTGTGTGTGTGTATATACATATATATATATATATATATATATATATATATATATGTGTGTGTGTGTGTGTATGTATATATACATACACTGAGTCCCTCAGGGATCCATGTCAGTACCTCTGCTATTCAGCATATACTTCTCTGATCTCAGAATCATATAAGGGGCTTTCTAGTTAATCAAATTTGAGAATGACCATCATAGGTGGTTACTAGGTTAATGGCCCTGAGGTCCTTACAAGCCTAGCCAAGTTTTTTTCCCTCTTTTAATGGTACTATTAGTAGACCTGGCTCAACACCTGTTTCCCCTGTCATCTTAAGGTCTCTATCTGACATGCAAAGCATGCAACTTCAACTTACATATGTTAATAGCTTATGTTCCGAGAACAGGCTACACCTAAATGCTAAAAAAATACAATATTATCATATATGGAAATCAATCCCTCAATAGAAAACACCCCTTTCCAAAATGAACATATTGTGAGAAACCTTAGAATAGGGTTAGATAATTCTCTGTCCTTTCATCATCATGTCATAATAGGGCCTGGGACATTCAATCTATCTGACACAGTTGATTATAAAGGATACCTCCTCAAGATCCAAAGAAATCCTTACCTCTCTATATTCTACAGTGATTATACCCTTCACAGAATGCAATGCCTCCTTTGGGATATACATTAGTAGACATACCAAGCAGTTGGAAAGACCTCAAAGGTTCTTAACAAAAAAAGATTGTGGGCCTAAAAAAACTGATAGGGAGAGGCTGCTCTTTCCCTGTATTCGCTGTTCTGTAGGCTATATAAGGGTGAAGTGTGCCTTGATTTTCAATCTACTAGAGATCTGACAGTCAAAGACCTCTTATATGCCACAAATCAAACCATACAGCAAACACCAGCAGGACCAGAGATATGAACCTGTTCTGGAAAAAAAACAAATGGTGAACAGACAGATTCTTCATGCAATGACTATCCCTTCTCTGGAATAAACTTCCAGTCTAGATCAAGCAATGTGAAACTGTATCTTTCTTTAAAAAGGAGTTAGACAATTGGCTGGGTGTTCACAATTTTACCCACAACTTGACTGGCCTAATGCTCTTTGAAAAAGGAGGTTAAAGGCTAAGAATGGGTACTGGTAAGGAGTAAATGGCCACATGACTCATTTGCTTTGTATTTTTAAAGATTCTACAACTGTGACTCAAATGAATCAAATAGATGCTTATGGACTGGGGAAGTCAGTGGCACTGATACATTCATCTCATCCTGGGGAAATGTGAAAATCTTCTATGCATTATTGTTTGATATCACTGAAGACTGCAGAGAGGTATGTAGTGAGTCAGCCAGGGACACATGCTCAACTCCTGCCAAGCTGCTTCAGTAATCTTCTGAGGGGACACTGCATTCTGAGCACTACCAGACAGGAGGTCATTGTAGGGCACCCACACAAAGGTTCATCGGTTGGTACTAGGCTATCAGCCCTAGGGCCTATGCAAGCCTAGCCATAACAATTCCCTGGATACTTCTTCCCACAATATTTACTTCTCTGGACCCCTGTCTAGCAGGGCGACTGACATGATGCCTGGGGTAAATTTCCTACCTCCCATCCAATCATCAAGGTTCCTTTTGAAGAGGGCCAATGAGGCGCTCTGCTTGACATGTATGGGGAGTCTATTCCAGAGTATGGGGAGTCTCTGGGTCAGGAACCTATCCCTCCAGCATGTTTTGTTCATTGTGATGACAAGGTTTAGATCCCTGGAGTGTGTGACTCTGAGGGAATGGGATTTCTTTAAGTGAAGATGCATATCCATTGTCAAGGAAAGAATTGTTAACGTTTACAAGAAAAGTCCCTGATGGCTACCTAAGTATTCTCTCTTTGCTAGCTGTCGCACTGTAGACAGGGAATGAGTGGCCAATTGGTCAGTGGTGGGGAGGGATGATGGTTGGCAGGCAGCAGAGGAGAAACAAACAATAAAAAAGAGGACCAAAAATTGAAGTTGAAAGCATCCCTGTATTTTAATGCAACATAATTAGAAGTTATGTACTCACCATAACGTTCCATCTGAGTAGGTGTATTCATTTGTCTGCAACCTGTGGGTTATGGATCCGATATCGGATCCGAACCGGCATGGTTTACCAGCTATGGATCCAAGCTCTCAGCTCCTCCCCTCACCCATAATGCCCTGCTCTACCCTCATGACCTCAGATCGAGTTTGCCAACAGCAAAAACACCCTGAAAAGGGTAACACATAATATGCAGGAAACTGAAAGGCCAGGGGGATAGGAGGGCGGGATGGTTGCAGACAAATGAATACACCTACTCAGATGGAACGTTATGGTGAGTACATAACTTCTAAATCTGAAGTAGGAGATTCATTTGTCTGCAACCTGTGGGACAGAGTCCCCAGCTACCTGAATCTTGGGCGGCCATCATGGAAGGATATTCCGAGCACCGCGGAGCCAAATGATGCTCTACCCCTAGATGCAAGATCCAACTTATAGTGGGAAATAAAAGTATGAGATGAAGCCCACGTGGCTGCTGCACAAATATCATCTAGAGGAATCCTAGCCTTAAAGGCTGCCGAGGTAGATACTGACCGGGTTGAATGGGCGTGTACACCCTCCGGTGCGGGCCTTCCTGAAGCTTGATAAGCCAATAAGATGCACTGTGAAATCCAGCGAGACAGAGAAACTTTAGAAATTGGCTTGCCCAAATTAAATTTAGCAAAGGAAATAAACAACTGGTCGGATTGCCTATGACCAGCCGTTCTGTTTAGATAAAATCTAAGTTGCCTGTGAACATCTAAGGAGTGAAGCTTGTATTCACCTTTGTTTTCATATTTAGGAAAGAAAACAGGGAGGTTAATGGACTGATTAATGTTTGCTTCAGAAGCTACTTTAGGAAGAAAGGACGGGTTGGTCCTGAGGTAAACACGGTCCGGATGAAATACCAAGTAAGGAGGTTTAACTGATAATGCTTGGAGCTCTGAAACTCTCTTGGCCGATGTAATGGCTACTAAAAAGGCTGTCTTGAAAGACAAGAATTTGAGATCCACCGTAGCCGCTGGTTCGAAGGGGGGGCGGTCAAGGCCTGGAGAACTAAGGAGAGGTCCCAAGGAGGAACCGCTTGTTTTACAGGGGGCCTGAGAAGGAAAGTACCTTTAAGGAAAATTTTACACAACTTGGCTGACATGAGTGGATTAGAGTCATGGCCAACGTGATAATGAGAAATTGCCGCCAGTTGTACTTTGACTGTGGAACTGCTGGCACCATCGTTAAAAAGAGTGGTTAGAAAGTCAAGCACTAAAGGGAGGGGAACCGTGAAGGGATTCAGGCCTTGCCGCTCCGCCCACAAAGAAAACCGTTTCCACTTGCTGCGGTAGACTTTCCTAGTGGACGGTTTATGAGCTGCCACCAGGATTGCCTTAACAGGTGACGAAATACCGGGAGTCCTGATCAAGAGTGGAACTGGAGCAGCCAAGCGGTCAGCTTCAGGTTGTCCAGGTTCGGAGGAGGTATGCAGGATGGGTGGGATATCAGATCCGGAATGGGATCTAGAATCCAAGGAGGATTCACCGAGTGAGACCTTAGAAAGGGGAACCAGATCTGTCGAGGCCAAAACGGAGCAATGAGAATCATTCTGCAACCCACCCGAGAGGCTTTCTGAAGAACTTGGAGCATCAGAGGCAAGGGTGGATAAGTGTACAGAAGACCGGGTGGCCAAGCATGCACCAGAGCGTCTCTTGGAGAACCTCCTGGAGGGGGTATCAGAGCGAAAAAACTGTCGCACTTGGTGTTTGAGGGACAGGCAAAAAGATCGCATGAAGGAGTTCCCCACCGTGCGAATATGCGTTCCGCTACTTGAAAATTGAGAGACCACTCGTAAGGGGTCAGAATGGTGCGACTGAGCTTGTCCGCCAGGATGTTGGACCGACCCGGAATGTGCGTTGCTATTAGAAAGCGGTTGGTGGAGATTGCCCATTCCCAAACTCTCATGGCTTCTCGACAAAGGGGTAAAGACCTTGTTCACCCTTGCTTGTTGATGTACCAGCCAACAGACATGTTGTCCGATTGAATCGCAATTGTTCCCAAGGGAAGAAAGTCCTGAAGTGCTAGCAACGCTAAGAGCACTGCTCTCATCTCTAGAACGTTGATATGCAGTAAGGTCTCTGTATCGTTCCACGTGCCTTGGACGGTCCGGCCCGCAAAATGCCCCCCCCACCCGAGGCGGGAGGCGTCCGTGGTCACCGTGGCGAGAGGGGGAGAAGCACAAAATGGGCGGCCTCCGTGGAGATCTGGGGAGTGAAGCCACCACAGGAGGGACCGCTTGCAAGCCTTGCTGATCGCAATGGGATGATGCATAGGGAGAGCAAGGTATGACCATTGTACTAAGAGAGTCCACTGGAGGATGCGCATATTGAGCCTGGCAAGAGGAAGAAGTGCTATAGCAGACGCCATGGACCCTAGAGCCCTCAGGACCAACTCCGCCGGAACAGAACTTGAGTGGAGAATGGCCCGCACCTGGAGCTGCAGATTTTGAACTCTGTCCGCAGTGAGGAAGGCTCTTAAACTCCTTGTGTCTAACCTGGCCCCTATAAAATCTAAGAGCTGTGTAGGCGCCAGGTTGGATTTCTTTGTATTTATTGTAATGCCCAGAAAGGGAGCAAGATGGAGAAAGGAGTCTCGCCAATAATAGTAGATGCCTTGTTGGGGTAAGAAGCCAGTCGTCCAGGTAGGGAAGACCTGCACCCCTGAAGCCTCAGGTGGGCCGCTACCACTGCTAATACTTTGGTGAACACCCTGGGGCTGTGGTGAGACCAAAGGGAAGGACCCGAACTGGTAGTGACTGGCTCCCAGCCGGAAGCGGAGGAACCTCCTGGAGCGCCTGTCCATCAGGATGTGGTAGTACGCATCTTTGAGGTCTATAGAGCACATCCAGTGATTTTCTCCCAGAAGGGGGAGAATAGATTGCAGAGTGACCATTCGAATTTTTCCTTGGGGACTGCCAGATTCAAGAGAGAAAGGTCTAGAATTGGTCTTAGCTCCCCGTCTTTTGGCACTAAAAAGAACCTGGAGTAGAACCCTGATCCGATCTGGTCTGGGGGGGACGGGCTGGATGGCTCTTTTCTTTAGCAGATGGCCAATTTCTGCCAAAGCGGCCTCCCGTTGACCGGGTGGAATGTCTGGGAGGGACTTCAACTTTGGTAAGTGAAGAAAAGGGATGCGGTATCCTCTGGATATGATTTGGAGAACCCAGCGGTCTGATGTTATGGACTCCCATGCCGCTAGGTGCCCCAAAAAACGTCCCCCGACTGCCTCCAGAGTGGAGCAGCCGGGCAACCCCTCAGGGTTGCTGCGCGGGCCGTTCAGAGAAAGGTTCTCGGGACCAGAAGTTCCTGGGAGCCCCTCTGCCTCTAGGGCGGCGTCCTCCCTGTCCTCCTCTGCCACGGAAGGACTGGTTGTCCGGAGCAGGCTGGGATTGCTGCGACTTCCGGAACCACATCTTCTTCTGACCCTTTTGGTTTCTAGAGTAGGGCCTCTGGGGTGCAGAGAAGCGGATTCCAACGGCAGACAGCGTCTTCCCATCCTTCTCGCTCTGGGTCAAGGTGTCGCGAACGGTTTTGCCAAAGAGGGCAGAACCATCAAAGGGGGCGTTCGCAAACAACGCTTTGAAGGGCTCAGAAAAATCGCAGTGACAGAGCCAGGCCTGACGTCTAGTGACTAGGCCTGCCCCTGCGGCTCTAGCGGCGCCTTCCGTAGCATGGGAGAGTAGCCGCATAGAGGTATTAGTAACTGATCTAAGAGTGGCCATGCGGGTGGAGTGCAGCATCCTGTCCTCCTCCGACATGGGCTCTGGGGGAGATGCAGTGTATTCTTTAATGAGATCTCGCTGCATCCTAATGACGTGTGCCAGGTAGTTCAGCGCCCTTACCGAGAAGGTCGATGAACTAAACATCCGCTTCCCCAAGCGGTCCATCATCCGAGACTCCTTGCTCGGGGGATGGACTGAGGGACTCTCCTGAGCAAGTTCCCTCTTGGTGGCCGCCGCCGTCAACATGGCATCTACCGGAGGCCCCTTACTCCAATGGGCACGGTCGGACGGTGGGCTGAGGATCCTATCGGGCCTCTTAGGGATTGGCTCCACGGTGTCCGGTTCCTTCCACGCCCTGGTGGTAATGAGGTCCACCAGGGGTCGGCAGGAGGGGCCACCCAAGAGGTAGACGGGCCCGCTTCAAATGCCTCCAAGAACACAGACTCGTCCGAGGAAGACTTGGGGGCAGACCACCCCCCCCTTATACGGAGCATTTTCATGATGTCCCCAAATGGGACATCCTCGGGGGTGACCGTGGGGAGCCTTCCTTCCTCCAAGTCCGTGTCTTCCGTGAGAGACTCGGGAGTCAATGTGCCTCCTTTTGCGTATGCTGAGGAACATCCTCTGGGGGCTGTCAGAGGACTCCGCAAGCAGCAACCTGTTCCATTGGAGCAGCTTGGGGCACAGAAGCGGGCTGTCCCAAGGGCCGGATGGTGGAAGCCTGACCCAGTGCAGAGGGAGCGCGGGATGGAGCCGAAACAAGTGCCGGGGGTCCGGAGACCCTCAACAGGGCCCTCTCCACTACATTAAACGCTGAAGGGGAGCCGACCTCGACCAAAGGATCCGACAATCGGCTCCCCCTCGGATCCGAAGAGTGGATCGGAGCCGGCGCCGAAGCGCTCGGATCCGAAGGGACAGTGCGCTCCGACACAGACGGCGCCGAAGGAGCACTGATCCCCCCGGATCCGAGGCTCGGATCCAGGCTCCGAGAGGTCGGATCCGATGCACTCGAGGGCAGGGTCGGATCCGAAGTACAAAGTACTATCGGCGCCGACCTACCCCCGGCTCCGAAGCTGCTCGGCTCCAGCGGTAGCGGGTCGGAGAAGGAGCAATCGGTTTGAAAAAGGGTGTTGAGCTCCCCCCCAGAGGGGGGGGAGGCAAGAGCACTCCCATCTGCATCTGGGCCTGGATGAACCTTCTCATCATCCGGTCCAGATCAGCATCCGAAAGGCTATACGTAGATCTCGACGAGGCTACCGAGGTAGGCCTGGAGTGCCTCCTCGATAGCCTCGACGGAGATCGGGTCTCCTCCTCCTCAGGTCCCGGTGAAAAACACACTGGAGACCGGAGCCGAGAAGGAGGAGACCGAGCTGACAATGGAGCCGACAACGGAGCCAGGGGAGAAGCCCGCTTGGCTGGCGGGGCCGAAACAGAGGTCTCGGCCCGCCGCTTATGGTGCTTCTCCCTCCGGTCCCTTTTCTTAGCATCCCTCTCCTCCGAACCAGAAACGGGAGGTTGAGTCCCAGGAGGAGGAGGGGGCGCCGCAGAAGGAATAACCATGGGTACGGTTACTCCCGAAGGAGCGGAGGTCGGAGCCGAGTCCGGCGGTAAAAGGCCCGCCAAAACAAGCTTGGACCTCCGCTCCTTCAATGCCCTGGGGTTGAACCCTGCACAAATGGAACATCCAGATGTGAGGTGTTCAACCCCCAGGCATCTAACACACCGAGTGTGGCCATCAGCTGGGGAAAGCTTATGGCCACACTCGAGCATTAGAAAAATAGATTTGGGTTGCTCTGACATCCCTATCTATAACAGTAGTTACTAAAACTAAAAAGTAACTAAAGAACACAAAAACACTCACAGGCCCAACACACACACACTACGCTAACAGCGAGGGGAGGCATATAACTTTTAGATTAAACTCTAAAAAAAGTAAATATACCAAAGGGGAAACCTACACTTTCACACAAAAAACCAATAAAATCTCTTAAATTTTGCAATTTAAACACTGAAAACTAGCACTTAGCTTGAGAGCTTGAGAAACAATCCGGTCACCATGCGCGGCAAACGAGATCTGAGGTCATGAGGGTAGAGCAGGGCATTATGGGTGAGGGGAGGAGCTGAGAGCTTGGATCCATAGCTGGTAAACCATGCCGGTTCGGATCCGATATCGGATCCATAACCCACAGGTTGCAGACAAATGAATCTCCTACTTCAGATCGTTATTTACAAAGTAAAATTCCCAGAAATTCATACAAAGTTGTAGGTCGATAAAAGTACAGTTGTGTACCTACCATAAATGTGGATGTTCGAGTGTATTCACTGTTGCAGTCATTACACTTGGGGTTATCCTGCTGGCAGGCTACCCGCAGTCGGCCTGAATTCCAAAGTCTTGGTCCGGCGTCGGTTGCTGTCGCCTCTTCCCTGACGTCAGTGCGCCAGGGGTATAAAAGATGCAGCCGACGCCATTTTCTTCAGTTTTTCTTGCCCCAGATGTAAGGTGCCCCCAAAAGGGTAGGCTAAAAAACATTGCTTATAAAAGCATGCACTAAAATAAACAATACCTTCATCTACAAGCAAATATACCACATAGGTTGTATAGGATAGAGAAGTACAAATAAGTCCCAGCAAAGAAAGGGGGATGGTGGGTGGGTAACCTGGACTGCTATAGTGAATACACTCAGTCATCTACATTTATGGTAGGTACACAACTGTACTATGTTCATCGTGTTTCACTGTTGCAGTCTTTACACTTGGGTTGAATCCCAAAGCTGAGGTTGGGCGGCTGGGTCTAAACACAATTAGGAGTGGCTATAAGGCCCTGCAAAACTGCAGTGACAATGCCTGCTCTGGATTTAGAGTAAACAGGCAAGTGGTAGAGCCTAGTAAAAGTGCGCACTGAAGTCCAAGTTGTAGCCTCCAAAATATCCTTGGTTGGTACTCCTCTGAGGAAGGCTGCTGAGGTGGCTGCTGTCCTGGTAGAATGTGGTCTAATGCCATTAGGCACTGATTTGCCATGTTGTGAATAGCAGAAATGAATGCAGTGTCCTATCCATTTTGAAATAGTCTGCTTTGAGATAGACTTTCCTTGTGATCCTGCAGCATATGCCACTAAAAGTTGCTCAGTCTTTCTGAAAGCTTTAGTTTTGTCCAAGTAGAAGAGTAGCTGTCTGTGTATGTCCAAAGAATACAGAAGTCTCTCCCCTTTATTCTGTGGGTTTGTGTAAAAAGTAGGCAAATGAATGGTTTGGTTAAGAGCCACACTGGACACTACCTTAGGCATAAATGTTGGGTTTGTCCTTAGACAAACCCTGTCCGAATGGAAGATAATAAAAGGTTCCACAGCCATTAATGCTTTTACCTCTGAGGCTCTTCTTGCTGAAGTTACTGCTAGGAGCAGAGCTGTTTTCCATGATAAGAATTTTATCTCAGCTGTATTGGCTGGCTCAAAAGGAGGCAGTGTGAGTTTTTCCAAGACAAAATTGAGGTCCCATGCAGGTATTGGTGCTCTCCTCGGAGGTCTTATGTTTTTGGCCCCCCTGAGGAACTGCCTAAGCAATGGATGCGAAAAAATAGGTGGGTCTGTATTGTAATGAGATGAAATGGCAGAGACATGGATCTTAATTGATGAGAAGGATAGGCCTTTGTCCAGCATCTCAGTTAGATATTGTAAAATCTGAGGGATTTTTGGAGCAAGCGTTTCAATTCCTTGTGCCTGGTTCCAAGCACAGAATCTCTACATTTTTCTGCATAAGATTTTCTGGTGCTGGGCCTCCTGGCCTCCAAAATAACATCCATAACTGCTTTAGAGAGAGGTGTATTCTGAATGGTTACACTATCCGCCATGCAGCTAGATTTAGAGTTCCGAGTTGGCTGTGCAGGATCTGATTGTTTTGTTGGGTCAGTAAATGAGGAATTTGAGGCAATGTCCAGGCTGGGCCTTGGGACAAGCTCCTTAGGATTGGGTACCAGTGTTGGCGTGGCCAATCTGGGGCAATCAATATCATTTGTGGCTTCTCTTGTACTCCTTTAGGAGTACCTTGGGGAGGAGAGGCAGTTGAGGAAAGGCATATACTGTAAGGTTGTTCTAGCTGAATGACAAAGCATCCACTTTCCATGCTTGTTTGTGATAAGTCCTTGTGCAGAATCTCTGAAGTTGGCAGTTGTGAGGGGAGGCAAAAATATCTATGTCTGGGCATCCCCATTTCCTTGTTATCATGCTGAAGATTTGTGGATCTAGTTTCCACTCGTAAGGATCCATGAGGTTTCTGCTTAGTTCGTCTGCCAGAGCATTTGTTTTTCCTGGCAGGAATTGTGCTTGCAGGTGTACTTGGTAGGTCAATGCTGTGTTCCACAAAATCATGGCTTGTCTGCAGAGGGGATAGGAATGTGTGCCCCCCTGCTTGTTTATGTACCACATGACTGTGGTGTTGTCCGTCTATCAGCAGCTGTCCTGGATGAAGTAGGTCCTTGAAGGCTGTCAGGGCATTTTGTACAGCTAGCATCTCTTTTTGATTGATGTGTACATGCCTTTGGCTTGGGGGCCATATGCCCTGAATACATTTTCCTGCCATGTGGGCCCCCCAGGTATAGTCTAATGCATCTGTTCTTAGTGTTTGCCTGGCTGTGGGTAAAGTGAATGGCTGTCCCTTGCTGTGGTGACAGGCCTGTGCCCACCATCGAAACTCCTGTTGCAGGCAGGGAATGAGTGAAATTAATGATTCCAGGCTGTGGCAATGTTGAGTCCAAACACTTTTTAGATACCATTGTAGTTTCCTCATATGCAGTCTTGCATATGGAATTAGCAGAATGCAGGAGGCCATGTAGCCCACAGCCTGCAGAATTTTTCTTGCAGATAACTGGGAATTTGTTGCCATGCTTTCGAAGTAAGAAGTCAGTTGCCTTTGTCTGGCGTGAGATAAGCCATCTGGGCAGTTGTATTTAAGCTTGCACCCAGGAATATTATCTCTTGAGAGTGTACTAGTTTTGATTTATTTTCGTTTACTGTGTACCCTAGGCAAATTAGTAATCTTTTTACAAACGCCAGATGCTTTAGTAGAATGTCTTTGGTCTCTGCTTGAATAAGGCAGTCCAAGTAGGGATATATCTGAATTCCTCTTTGTCTGCAAAATGCAATTACTGGTGCCAGGCATTTTGTGAAAACCCTGGGCACAGTAGATAAGCCAAAGGGCAGTGCAGAGAATTGAGCCAGCTATGAATCTGAGGTATCTTCTGCAAGATTGTCTGATTGGGACATGCAGGTATGCCTCTTTGAGGTCCAAAGTTACAAGCCAAGCCTTCTTGCCCAGCATGGGCAGAAGCTGCTGCAGAGTCAACATTTTGAATTTCGGAACGTCCAGAAAAGTATTTAGAATAGACAGGTCCAAAATTGGTCTCCATGCTTTATCCTTTCTTGGTACTAAGAAAAGTCTTGAGTAAAATTCTTGCCCCTGCTCTTGTTGTGGCACTGGCTGAATAGCCCTCATGTCCATGATAGATGAAACTTGGTTTTGTGCCTTTGCCCTTTGATTGTGTGGCAGGTCTGGCATACCTTTTGCCTTTGGAAGGGTGTGAAAGTGGAACCTGTAGCCCTGAGAGACTTTATTTAAGACCCATTTGTCCTGGGTGATCATGTGCAATTTTGTGAAAAAAGTGCTAGCTTTCCCCCTAAGGGTGCTGCTAAAAGATAAATGCTTGGCATTGGCAGAGTGAAGTCATTGGGACTGTTTCCTATAAAACTGTGATTTGTCTTCTCCGCTTTTGGAGGTAGAAGCACCCCATTGTTTGGGCCTGTATGAGCCCTGGGGCTGTTGTCTGCCTTTTTGTGGCCCGTCTGACATGGGAAAGGACCAATTCTTAGAAGGCCAGTTCCTGCTAAATCTGAGGGGCTGTACCTGTAAGAAATCCTTCACTGTCTGCATAGATTTAGCTTTATCCTCCATTGTCTTCAACACCTCTTCTGCCTTAACACCAGACAAAGTATCATGCTGTAATGGAGCATCCAATAATTTTGCTTTAACATGATCAGGCAGAGTCTGTTCCTTTAACCAAGCATGCCTTTTAATGACAGAACCTGTTACAGTGGCCCTGCAAGAGGTCTCCAGTGAATCATAACCACATTGCAAAGTATGTTTTCCCACTTGTTCAGCTGCATGCAATAAATCCTGCAATTCCTTGTTCTCAGAACATTCAGAATTTGTCAACATTTTCTATTTTAACAGAGACATTAAGTATTGCTGATATTTAAGCATATGAAACTGACAATTTAAAGCCCTTACAGCCAAGGTAGCAGAAGTGTAAACTTTTTCCCCCCCATCTGTCCAGTGCCCTAGAATCGCTATCTGAGGGGACAGGGTTTTTTGCAGTAGCAGCCTTGACCCCTTTGGGACCCTGAGAAATAGTTTCTGGGTCAGCAGCAGGGTTTTTATATAGAAATTTATGAGAATCTGGAACCCTGTAGTATGTGTCTGGCTTAAGAGGTGCAGGAGGTAGAGAGTCGGGAGACAGGCCGGACTCTGAAAATACATCATCTACAATGTCTAGAACAGGAGGAATAGCAAGAGGTCTGTGCTGAGGTAGTAAAAGAAAGTCTCTGAGCCTTTTCTTGGAATCTGAATAATCTTGGCTCTCCCAGTGGAAATGCTCCCTCATGGTATGCAGGGTTTCCCCAAATGAGTAATCCTCAGGAGGAGAAGCTGAAGGAATAGATTCTTCAGCATCAGAATCCTCATAGGGAGGAATAGAGTATCCCTCTTCTCAAGAGGAGCCAGAGGAAATGGAAACCTGATCAGAGGAATCATATTCAGTGTCTTGCCTAGGGCTCTTATCAGGAGGGGGATGGGAACCCCTGATCAAAGTAATTAGGTCTTCGGCCATTTTGAGCATCTGTTTCTTAGGCATGTATGTCTGTCCTGGAGAATGCTGTACTTGTTTCCTTGTCTTTAAAACTGTTTTTGTCTTTGTCTTGGATGCTGAAGTTGGCTTGATATAAAGCTGTATAGGTCTGAAAACACCATCAGAAGCCGATGCCTGCTCAGCGGCTCTGGACCCATCTGAGGGATTAGTTTCCGAAGGCCCAATACCTTGAGTATCCAGAGGCCTAGTTGTCTCCACGTGGGAGTCGGAGGCGGCCTGCAGCTCTGAGGTAGCAGGTGTCAGGGGCTGCGAAAGCACCTCACTGAGAACCGGCGAACCGGCAAATGGCCTAGAAGAGGCTTTGTTGTCGGTTTTGGACCTCGGATGCCTGTCCTTTTCTTTTTCCTTGCACTTTTTATGAACTCCGGTTGTCGGCTGTTCCGACGGCATTATGTAGTTAAACCTTCGGCCAAAGTAATGAAAAGCAAAATCGTACTGACGCTTAATAATGCATTGGTTAAATCTAGCACAAAACCAACAACTAGCAACATCGTGGTCAGGGCCTAGGCAAGGAATACAGTAAGAATGAAAATCCTTATGAGGTATTTGCTTCCCACAAGAAATACAATTGTTAACTTTTTCTGACATCGGTCTGGAGCAAGAAAAAAGTTTCCCCAACGGGGTACTTAGCTTTATAGAAGACTTCAGATCTGAAATTCAATTTCGAAAATCTCAGAAGCCGGCCGACCGGCACTTGCGAACTGCTTTTGCTTCAGGCACCACGCGGCAAGAAAGACTGAAGAAAATGGCGTCGGCTGCATCTTTTATACCCCTGGCACACTGACGTCAGGGAAGAGGCGACAGCAACCGATGCCGGACCAAGACTTTGGAATTCAGGCCGACTGCGGGTAGCCTGCCAGCAGGATAACCCCACATGTAATGACTGCAACAGTGAAACACGATGAACATCAATAACAAATACAGTTGACTTGTGGCAATACTTGTCTGATACCATACAAACAAGTAAGCAAGTACTGTGACAAAGAAACAAAAAGGGAGCAGAATAATGGACTATCTGAGGAAAAAATTGCCAGGAGGAAATGTGATGTTTTTTATACATGTGGTCAGGTGGTTTGCAATCACCATCTTAATCCTATACTGCCAATAGGTGCACTTCTGGAGAACTCATTTAATATCAGGAACAAGAAATGGATAGCTCTTAAGGAAGAAATACGGTACACAAGTCTGCATCAGAAATCACAATTACTGTATTCTAAAAGCAGTTGAGATATATATATATATATACATATATAAATAAAATACTGGGGAAAGAGGTAGAAGGGCAATGACATTTATTCTAATACTGCAAGAAAGTCAAAATAATAAAAATGATGCCACTGAGTCAAGTAAAAATGAACTAAGCAAAGTTCTTATACTCAAGCCAAATTCAGATGCTCATGTCCAAATAAATCATAGTGGCTCTCAGAAAAAAAATGAACAAAATTATCTCATACTACATCTCTCCAAGGTTACACAAGAACATACTTATCTGTCCTTGTCCAGTTACCAGCACACACATCTGTTACCTACAACTCTTCACAAATACATAAGTACATCAACTGGTGAGGCCAGATAAACTATTGCTGCTTAGAAATAAGCAAACACTGTTTTAAACATTGACTGCT
Organism: Protopterus annectens; assembly: GCF_019279795.1. NCBI lineage: Eukaryota > Metazoa > Chordata > Ceratodontiformes > Protopteridae > Protopterus > Protopterus annectens. Next base: position 618,543,551 of record NC_056745.1, read on the forward strand.
CATGATAATACTGATTATGGATGGTGTTTTCTTACAGTAAGAAATTCAAACAGCCCAAAGCATATATTGAAACAATAAAGCCCAAGGAACGAATGATGCAGACACTTTTATTACACATATAAATGCTGTACACCATACGTTTTCGTTTGCACACTTCATCAGATGTGGGTCAAACTGCTACTACATTTTATTTATAAACTTCCTATTTAGGAACAACCAATAAAAAGGTCATACTGCAACTAATTTAAATACTTAATGAAAAAATAAAAAAATGAACAACAAGGATTAGTGAAAAAAAGTATTTATAACCCACCTATATACCCACAAATCAAAAACTTTGAGGTATTGGTGGAGAGAGAGAGATAGGAAAACAATATGATAATATTAAATATAAAAAAAACTTGGACGTAGAATTTGTTAAGGTTTTAGACGTAATGAGAAAAGACGTAAATATCAGGGTAATGAAACCAGATAAAGGAGGAGGCATCATTATTATGAGTAATTTGACCTATGAAGGTAAAATGAATGATATGTTAAGGGATTTAAATAAATATGAAACAGTATCTATGAATGAGATAAACATTTCATATCACAGAAGTGATATGGTGTTGGAAGATTTGTTAATGCAGGGGTCCATAGATCGAGCCACTTACTCTTATTTGAAAGTGGAAAAACCAAAAGTAGCAACTATCTTTGGTATTCCAAAGACCCATAAAAATGGAGAGGACCCACCATTAAGATTAATTGTATCCGCAGACGGAGCTAAAACATTTCCTTTGGCAATATATATAGATAGTAAATTGAAAAGACTCTGGACTGGGAGGGCCAACATGTTGAAGGACTCATGGGATCTCCTTAGGAGCTTAACCCAAGATAAATATAAAGAAACAATGACATTTCTAGCTATAGACATAGTGGATCTTTTCTCCAGTATTCCTCATCAAGAAGGTTTAAATTTGTTAGAGGAAATTGTATGTGAGAATAACTATCTCTTGATGAAAAGGTGGTGGTTATGCAACTCATGGAATTAGTTCTGAAATATGATTATGTTTATTTTAATGGTGAATTTTTTCACCAAATTCAGGGTGTAGCAATGGGTGCAGCCTGTGCCCCTACCTACGCCAATTTAATTCTGGCAAAATGGGAAGAAAAGTGGGTACTGGAGTCAACATATAAGGAAAGTTGGACTTTATATAAACGCTTTCTGGACGATATCGTTATTCTTTGGTTGGTTGCTGAAAGTGAAGTTTTAAATTTTATTGAATACCGAAATCAAAGTGGATGCTGAAATTTATAAGAAAGAAGACAAATTCAACTCTAAAGTATATACAAAACCAACATACTCAAATTCCTTTTTACATTTTGACAGTGCCCACCCTAAACACTATAAAAAAATATAGTGAAAGGGCAATATATAAGAGGCTGCCGAATGACCTCTAATGAAGATGATTTTTATGGTGAAATGATTTTATTAAGGGAGATGTTTAAGGCTAGAGGATACCCAGAACAAATGGTGAAACAGGTGGAAAAAGAAGTTGCAGAAGGTAGGAAAGATAAGTATCAGCCTATCCTAGGACAGGGTATAAAGCAGGACAGTCTATTGGATAGTGCAAATAAGGAGAGTGAAGAGAACTTTAACCAATCTTTAGTCACAGAATATAATGCCAGCTCATATGCAATTCGAGAGATTATAAACAAGGAATGGGATAGATTTACAACCCTCACTGATTTAGAAAGCATCAAAAAGGACAAAATTAAGATTGTATATAAGAATGCCAGAAACCTTAAGGGCCTTTTGGAAACCAGTTATCATGAAGGGATTGCTAGACATAAAAAAAGAAAAGGTACTTACAAGTGTGGACATTGTTCTCAATGCACATACTTGATTAACAAAGAAAGTATTTTTCTGAAAAGTAGGAATAAGGTATTAGAGGGCAAGGGATATACTAATTGTGATAGCAGTGGTTTAGTATACCTAGCAGCTTGTCAAAAAATGTGAAGGATTTTATATAGGAAAAACTGAACGTAAACTTAGAAGAAGAATATATGAACATTTATATGAAGTACAACATAGAAAATGCACAAATGCCCCATATAAACACAAACAAGAATGTATTGAAGCACATTTTTTATTTTTTGTACTGGAAAAGGTTGACTGGAAAATCAGAGGGGGGGCTATGGGAAGAGACCATAGAGTATAGGGAACTGTGGTGGCAATTAACCCTGGAGGCAAGCAGAAAACCAGGGTTAAATGACCACATTTTTATTAGTTCAATATTGAAATTAAGAGCAGCGAAATTGTGATAGGATGAACACTTTCATCTATTGGTAGCTGTTATGCTTACTCAATGGTTTCTTGGCAGTGCTGGAGAAGATAATTAATGAATTCATTTGTTCACAAAAGTAAAAGATTTGTATGTAATTTTTAATTCCACCACAGGAGGGAACCAAAGCCACTTTAAAATGCACTTTAAAATGTTTTTATACATTATAATTTTTAAATGGTTTTAAACATTCTTACACATTTTAATATGGTTTTAAAATGCTTTGTATTTAAATGGTTATAGATGGTTAAATATGCATTTTATATTTGATGGTTATTGAAATTTTTACAAGTACTATATATAATTAACTGGCTGTAGGATGACATTCTGAACCTGGATTGTTAAGGAAAGGAGATCTGTGCACTTTTAATTGAAACTTATTCATTAAGCATTTAAATTAGTTGCAGTATGACTTTTTATTGGTTGTTCCTAAATAGGAAGCTTATAAATAAAATGTAGTAGCAGTTTGACCCACATCTGATGAAGTGCGCAAATGAAAACGTATGGTGTACAGCATTTATGTGAGTAATAAAAGTGTCTGCATCGTTCGTTCCTTGGGCTTTATTGTTTCAATATCTGTTTTGGGCTGTTCGAACTTCTTGGTGTGCATTTGCCCAGTTGGTTTGTTACTTGTTTTCTTACAGTAACTGATAACATATTTGCTAGAAGATGGGCAAAATACATGACAGATGAGGCTGGCATTCTATACTCATTACTTACATCTCCAAAGGCGTGTCCCCCACACCTAAAAATGCACACATTCTACAGACAGTGTTACAGTAAAGAAAGGAAGCCATCAACACTGGGAAAATGGATGTGAGATGGCATAGCAGTAAAGAACGAGGTAATAAAATTATAATTGCTTGCGTCATTGACGGATGTACCCAGAGTGTTTATACACATTAATATATGAATAATGGCATTCATTTGAAGCTTTACATACAAACTGCAGAAACATAAGGAAAATGCTACAACTCAGTCTTCAGCTGATTGTCCCCGACTCCAGCTTGTCCTTTATTATGTAAACAAAGTATATGAAAAATCTAAGTATTCTCATCATGGAGCACTAGGCTACGTCTACCTAACTAGGCTAATGTGAACCAATATACAGCAGTAATCTTACATTTTGCCAGTAGGTCTTTTAAGTGTCTCACTGTGGAGTTAATATGCTATGAATAATATTAGGAAGCTGCAGCTAGTAGCACACATATTCCTGTCCACTACCCACAAACAAAATAGGACTAATCTCAAACCACACACATGTATATAGGGTTGCCACCTTTTGTCATGGTTAAAACGGGAGTAAAGCCACACCCCCTCGCATCACCAGTAACCCTGCCCACCCCACCCATTTTGTAACATCATAATGACATCACCCAGCGGGGACACCCTCTTTTTCCATTCTTGCTGCGTGCTTTTGGCTGAGGTAGCTGTATGGATGCTAATTTCTATCTAGACAAACTTGATGGACCCTTGTTCATCATCTCTTGGCACCTCTGTGGCTTTTATGTACAAATCAACCTATGAGTGCATCCTTTTCCTGGAATGCTGGGCAGTTCACTCACAAAAGTTCTCTATTTATTCTATCAGTACACTTATTAATTCCACACTACCGACACACAAACATAAGCCCACAATTATGCATCTGTATCCTTCAACACTTTTCTGCAGAAGCCACCTTTGTCCTAGGGTAACAGGAATGGAAATTTTATGTTTACCTTTGTAGACAGTACACCATTATACAAACATTGATAAGAATAAGAATTAAATAGCTGATCGGCCTTCTGCACAAAATGTTCACAGTAGCCAAGATAGTAACTGATTAAGAAACAAGAATGTTTGACCAGCATAAGCAACAAAAATAAAGGGCACAGAAATGGGCCTCGAAGTCACCAGTGCCTGCTTTCTCTGCTAAAATGCCGTCAGCAATAATTCAATTTCTGCAAAGTCATGGGCTACAACAAGAAAACTGGTACAAGATGCAAGTCCAGCACCTGTGCCTTGTCGCATGTGAGACCACAATTTATCCGTGCAGGCCAAATAAATATTTAAAGACATACCAGGCTATTCTTCAATTCACCACCTAACTAAAGAATCACCTTACTTCAATGAAACTTAAATCAGCAATAGGCCCTGCAATGTACCGCGTGGGACACTCTCATCCATGCACAGCCAAAATAAAAGTAAACACTACAAGCAAGTATCTTTATGTGCAAGGGAGCATACTGCATATAATTATAAGCCGTGATTTTGACATATCTTAAACTGCCAAAGTCTGACCCTATGACACAAAAACAATGTACACCAACAGCAGTTCAACACTACCAACTTACAACACAAATGTAAACAATATAAACTTACTATCCTTTTAAAAAGAAAAACAAGCTTACCTTTGCTAACTGGACCCATGATCTATATAACCGTGATATATCCAACCCTCCTAAAGAAAAGTGTGGGAACCAACACAAAATTTAAAAACTACACTACTATACATTTTTCTAAGAAAATTTCCTACTTCCCAGTCTCTCCATAGAATGTAGCAAAAATGGCAGAAGCTTCAAATTTGACACTAAATAGCTTACGATGTGGCGTCATTTAGTGTAACTCAAGTAGGATGTAACTTCTATTTGCATATTTTGTTCTGTGAAATAAAATACAGATGATATATAAATATGTTTAATGCAATTTTCTTGTAAGATTTACTGAAGTGACAAGGGCGTTTGTTGTAAATTGCTGCCTTCTTAATTTATTAGTAAGATATTATACTGTGTCTGGAGTTCAGCTTTGCATGAAATTGGTAACCGGACAATTTGACTGAGAACCAGACAGCTGCAGCCCTACATGTACATATACACACTTCCTCAAATAAGCCAATACTGAACTAATCTGGAGAAATATGCACAAAAAGTTGGAAAATCCTACCCACACATGGAAATAACTGCTCATCCCAAATCACAGTTGGAGCAGGAAACTTGGAAAGTACACAAATAAATTCCAGTACTGCACATTACATCCCTTATGGAAAAATGCAACAGAAGTGCACTAAATATGTACTTCATACTTCTTCAATCTGCATGCAAAATACAATATCTGAAGATTAGTAATTCGTCATAGTCCAAGGAAAAATCTCTCAGAAGTAACAAAAATTTTACATACCTGTAATACGCAGCAGCTGACTGGTGCAATTATATTACATTGTGAAGCTACAAGCAGTCTTCCAGCATGATGAGGATTTATTTTTGAAATGACTCCTCAAAGACCTACCAAGTACCCATACAACAAAAGACGGTCACCATCCATAATACTTTCCTCAAAAGGGTCCAAATTTATAATTCTTCCTTTCACAAAAAATCAACCAGTTTTGTTCTAAATATAGGACAAAAAGAATTAAGCGATTTAAAAGGATCGCACTAAACTCTCTTCCAACTGTTCCCTCTAACTATAAGTTCTCAAATGAGACCAAAATCCTTTAGGAAGTGAGAATCAGGCCCCACCAATAAAACCTTCCATACAACTACTCATACACTGAAATTGTAATCCTTTCAGGGAGAAGCACTCAGTGGTAAAGAAATCTCTCAGTCATACAGAGAGAACTCGTCTCCACTGTCTCATCAAAACCTCATTTCACACCTTTTGTGGAATTCTCTTTGCTACTGAAATGTTTTCATGTAACTATTGAACTCTGACTTGCAGCAATGGTTAAACTAAGTTTGTAGTAAAACACTTCTTACTTATTAAGTCGTTCTATACCAGATATCGCATTTTTAAGAATATTGCTATTATTTAAATAGATTTTACTTAGCATTTAAGTACAAAATGTTAGTTAAAATGTAGTTAATGGTGTACATTGCAAACACTGTGTTTTTGGGAAAACTGAGATTTTATTTATTTATTTATTTTACATTTGTTGACCGGGATAGTCCGACTGGATGCATGTCCATTTTCAGCGGAGGCCCGGGGAGAAAAGCTCCAAGGGTAAGCAGATACAGCATTACATAATACCAGCACTACATATTACAAACAGACTATTTACAGAGATTACATAAGTAAGCAAGTTAAACAAGTCCCACAGGTTACAGTTAATCCTGAGCACAAGTCAGGATTAAATTAAATTACACAGTAAACTGGTTAACATATTTTTACACATTCTAGAGAGAGTTAGCCAGGCTTGATAAATTGACATAGCCAGTTAAGTGACAAATGTTGTCTGAGTCTAGTTTTAAATTGACCTAAGGTGGAAAAGTAAGGCAATATCAGCTGGAAGAGAGTTCCAGGATCTACTTACAGAGTTTGCAAAGAGAGAATCACCGGCTGTGTTATTAATTTTGCTAGTCTGAATTAGTAGTTTGTTAGAGGATCGAAGCGGTCTAGGATTGTTATAGGGGGGTGATAATATTTCTAAGTGCAGGAGTATTGTCCGGATTATAGAGGATTTTATAGGCCATAATCAGTTGGTTATACTGGATTAAGCTGGGTAGTTCAAGCCAACCAAGCTGATTTAGACTGATGCAATGATGTGTCCTAAAAGGCAGCCCAGTGGCAAACCTGGCAATGTGGTTGTAGCAAATTGAGAGTTTGTTAAGGACAGTCTTGTTTAAATTCGAGAGTAGAGGGGATGCATAAAGAAGGTGAGAGCGAGCTATGGCAATTTTAGCTGGAGGGGTTAGGAAGGCTTTTATTCTGTAAAGTGACCCTAGTTTTTTATTGATGGTTTTGATAGTTTGGTTAACACGTAGGTCAAATTTTAGATTATTGTCTATGATGACACCTAATAGTTTTGTAGATGGGTCAGGGGAGATTATTGTGCTATCATTTGATTTTATGGTAGAGGTGAAAGCGGTAGACCTACGTGTTGGTGAAAATAACAGCATTTTAGTTTTTTTGGGACTTAGGATCAGACGATGTTCAGAAAGCCAGTTTTCTATTGTATTAAAGGTGGTCTGGGTAGCTGACCATAACTCTACTGGAGATGTGGCTGAGCAAATCAGAGAAGAGTCATCAGCATATTGGATACAGCTGACTTTTGGGATGACAGTATAAAGGTCGTTAATGAAGATGGAGAACAGCAAGGGCCCTCGTATAGAGCCTTGTGGTACTCCAAGGGTGTTAGGTAGAAGGTTAGAGAGTTTGTTCTGCCAGAGGACAGCCTGCTGTCGACCATTCAGGTAGGACTGAAACCACTGGAAGGCTCCAGTATCTAGACAGAATGTTTGCAGGGTGTGGATTAAAAGTTGGTGATCAACCATATCGAATGCCTTGGAAAGATCCAAAAAGAGGGCTGAGGATATATAATTATTGTTGCGATTATGGTTTATGGTGTTAGTAAAGGCTAGGAGGGCTGAAGTTGTGCTGTGATGAGGACGGAAGCCATGCTGAGTGTCTGCTATAAGGCGATTTTGGATTAGGTGGTGCATGAGTTGTCTATGAATACATTTTTCCATAATCTTTGCAAGTGGAGAGAGTATAGCTATTGGCCTATAATTGGAGAATTCAGTAGAGCTGCCTCCTTTGTGAAGTGGGATTACATAGGATATTTTCCAGATGGTGGGAATTTTAGCTTCTACTATGGTTCGATTGATTAGTATTGAGACAGGGTAAGCAATAGCATCAGCTGATTTTTGTAGGTACTCGGCAGGGAGTTGATCAGCATAAAGTGTAGTGGGTTTTAATTTTTTGATCAAGGTACGGATAAGTGAAGTGGCGACTGGTTGGAAGCTGAATGCAAGTAGGTTTCTAGGGGTGCTACTTTCAGGACCAGGGGAGCTAGGAGGTAGTTGGCTAGCTAGGGCTTTAATTGTCTCAGTAAAGAATTGGATAAAACTATCAGAAACATCTTCAGGGGTTTTATCAATAGTAGTAGCAGGGATTGGGGTTGAAGTTTGTCCAGGATGTAGTAGATTATTTAATCCTGCCCAAAACTTCTGAGGGTTATTTTGATTTACTGTCTGTAAATTACAGTAGTTTTGTTTTTTGTCTTGTAAAATTGATTTTTTGGTTTCGTTCCTGGATTGCCTGTATTTAATGTGATCTTGAGGGTCTTTAGAAGAATGCCATAAAGCCCATGCTTTGCTTCTAAGGGTAATTTTGAGTTTAGACTCTATAGAAAGCCATGGTGCAGTTTTTGCCTTGGTTCTCTTTGAACGAACAGGTGCATGCAAATCAAGGATCTCAAGGAATTTGTTGTTAAAGTATGCTACTGCTTCCTCTAAGGGAAGGTGTTTTAGAATAGACCAATTACATGAGTTTAGTTCTTGTTGGAATTTGGCAGGGTCAAATTTTTTATTGTTTCTAACCTTTCTGAGTAAGGGTTGTTGGGAATTAATGGTTTTGTGCTTAATTACATATGTGAGAAGGTGATCGCTTAGGCCATTAAGGAGGGTACCAGAGGTGTACAGTTGGGGGTGAGTGTTTATGAGTACCCAGTCAAGTATACTTTCTTTTTGGTTGGGTTTACCTATCCTGGTAGGGGTGGATATGATTTGTGTAAATGCATGCAGGTTAATATGGGTGGTTGGGGATTCTGAGGAACAGGTGCCCCAGTCTATGTTAAAGTCTCCAAGTAGTAGGGTTTCTTGGGGGTAGTGACATGATAGCCAGTGCAGGATATCTTCAAATGTAGATATATTGTTACCTGGGGGAATGTACATACAGATGATATTAATGCATTTATTTTTATTAAGTTGCAATTTGGTAGCAAGAATCTCTGAGTTATTAATCTGAAGAGGTTGTATTACATCTATGGTGACATTCAACTCAGATTTATAGAGTACAGCTACCCCACCCCCCTTCCTCGAAGCACGATCCAGCCTGTGTATGTTGTACCCAGGTGGAAACACTTCACTGTCTTTAGTATTAGGTTTTAACCAGGTTTCAGATAAACAGAGAATCTCAGGGGAGTGGACATCCATAACTGCATGCAATTCATGTACCTTGTTATTAATGCTTCTAATATTGAGATGACAGACTAGGAGAGAGTTAGTTGGCCTATTAATTGTAGGTTTGTAGCTTAGATTACAAGTAGAGGGGGTATGTGTATCTGAAGTGAGTGGGCCAGGGTTGGGTGAATATCACCATCAAGTATTAGGTTGAGTCTATACTCGGTGATGAACTTCAGGAATTTGTTTATTAGTTTGTGGTAGTGTTTGGATCTACAGCTAATGTGCCTGGGGTTGAGATGTTGATAGACTGAACAAGATGTTGGATAGGATCTGGTACTGTAAGTATGGTTGAAGGTGGAAGGATTTACAGCTGGGGTGATAGTATGGCCTTTTGGGACCTGAAATCCCGTGAGAAACTGGTTTTCATACAAGGTAAGGAGGTATGGTGTGAACAAGAGGGGTAGTAAAGAGGCGTATATCATTATATGTGATTCAGCTAGTGAGTTAAGGAACTGTTTTACCTGGTGATGCAACACCAGAAGATAGAGTGGTGAGGTAAAGGTACTGGAAGGGGGATGGGAGAATGCCAGATGAAAGCTAATAGGTGTTATTAAAATGTAGGTAGTAGAATGGGGGTGGGTGGAATTATCCCAGATGAAAGCAGATAGGATCTAGAAAGTGGGGGAGTGGCTATAGTACTATAAATTTAGAGGTACTGGGGGCGGGAGGAAATTGGGGGCAGGGAGGGGAGCGAAGAGAGCCCAAGCGTAGCAAGGGCGAACATAGCAGGGCTATTGCAGATTGCAAGGTTTCCTAAGGTGTCCTAAAGCTATAAGGTAAGTATTACAGCTCTTAATGTAAAAGTCAATTTACTTCCATTACAGGGGAAGGAGGCAACCACTCAAGTAGAAACAAAGAGCCCTATGGCTGACCAATATGGTGACCTGCATAATTACAAAGCACTGTAAGTGAAAGCTTAACAAATGTTTTTTGTGTGTAACATACTCTGTTTAAAAGTTGAGAGAAACTGACTGCAGTCCTGTAGACACCGTTTTGTAGGGAACTGTAGAGTTCAACTAGGAAAAGAGAAAAGCAGAGATTCTAGGGTAAGCATGAAGGCAACAACAGGCAGTTATTATATAATAATGCATTCAGAAAGGTTTAGTGAGGGGTAAAGTAGCATACTTCAGAATGAACTAAGATTTATAGCTAAGAAACCTAAGCAAGAGAGCAATGCAGTAAATAAACACTTGCCAGATTTTAAAGATATACCAGAAAAACTAAATAAATTATTCACTACAACTGGAAAATTGCCAGTAAAATCACTTCAGGTATAGCTAGCCCAAGTTATTCAAGTCATAAAAGCACTTCTTCAATGTGTGTGTGCAATTTAAACATTAAAAAACACATGCAGCAAGGAGGAGCTCTGATTATACACTTTCTCTAGGTACAGGTTCAGTTTAAACACAAATATTACCACAGAAATTCAGTAAAGTCACTAACTACTTATAGAGCCTCTGAAAAAAATAGAGCAGTCTGTGCAGAACCAGAATTTAGCAGCAGGTCATTCAGTTACACAAAAAACAGTAAAAGATCCATACAATGAAGAAACTTACACTAAGTCACACCAGGTCAGCCAAGGGGGGAAGAGAGAGGGAAATCCTAAGCACCTAGATTTGAAAATGATGCCTATACTGAATTGTAGCAGTTTAACCTGCTTGAGGAAAGAGGGGGGTGGGGGAAAAGAGAAGGCAGTGGGAGATTTGAAAATGATGCCTATACTGAATTGTAGCAGTTTAACCTGTTTGAGGAAAGAGGGGGTGGGGGAAAAGAGAAGGCAGTGGGAGTGGTTACAAGGAATACCCTGATTGACTCAAGACACCACACCAGAGATAAGTTGAATGTAAGGGCCTAAAATCTGCACTCAGCACTGTGTTATTTGCACTCAGTACTTTAATTTTAACGTTACTTGCACTCAGCACTGTAATTTCACTTATGTTTAGCAGGAAAGACAGACCAACAGTATACAACTTTGGGAATTTTTACAAGGGTTACTTGTTCAAATGTCAGGCTATTGCAGTTTACAAGGTTTCCTAAGGTGTCCTAAAGCTATAAGGTAAGTATTACAGCTCTTAATGTAAGAGTCAATTTACTTCAGTTACAGGGGAAGGAGGCAACCACTCAAATAGAAACAAAGAGCCCTATGGCTGACCAATATGGTGACCTGCTTAATTACAAAGCACTGTAAGTGAAAGCTTAACAAATGCTTTTTGTGTGTAACCTACTCTGTTTAAATGTTGAGAGAAACTGACTGCAGTCCTGTAGACACCGTTTTGTAGGGAACTGTAGAGTTCAAACGAAGTCACACCAGGTCAGCCAAGGGGGGGAAGAGAGAGGGAAATCCTAAGCACCTAGATTTGAAAATGATGCCTATGTCTATGCCTATGAAAATATTTCAACAAAATTTTGAAATAGTATTGGAAGTTAGCACTCGATGCATATGGTAAATGGCAGCTTCACAGATAATTTGCAAACAAGCATCTTTCCCTATGTTCCATATAGGTGACTATGTGGTCACCATTCTGACTGAGTGCTTCTCAAACAATCTGGAAAGACAGAGCTGATAAGTATATTTTCTGGCACTAACTGTTCAGAGTTCTGCACCATCTTTATTTTTGCTTGACTGAATTATTTATATATTTGCTGGCATTGTTTTCTGATATATGATAAAGTTTGTGGCTTTTGCAGTTGTCCGCCCCTACTGTAAATTTGATCTGGGACACCCCTCCCAGTCCCATCTCTTTAGCTCATTCCATCTAATACAGAGATCATTTGGGAAGGCCAAATCCCTTAGTCCCTTAACCTTGAATTATCTTCTGTTCCTGCTCTCTCTCTCTTTTTACTTTATATATATATATATATATATATATATATATATATATATATATATAAAAAGAAGACACTTTATTCAGCTGTTTATATTTTTCTAATTTGTGTTTCTTCCTCTTGCTTTGCTTTTTCCTGCTACTTGCTGCTTATTCTCTAAAGTGTTCAACTGCATCTTTTCTGTTGCATTTATTACTGCTCATTTACAGCCTGTCTAAATTGTTGCTCCAAGCTCTCAGTTTTGGTTTAAGCACTTGGTCTTTAGACCCACCCCTTGGCTCTCCCTGGCCTTTCTCCCTCAGATTTTGACAAATAGGGATGGACAATTTCCTACAGTTTCTCCAGCCAGTCTGGTTGATATGGGCATCCTGAGACAGTGTACCAACTGCCTCACGCACATGGACAACTATCTACTTCTACCACCTAGGAACACAATTTGTGAGAGATGCAGTTACATTAGGAACCTAGAGTCCAAGCTCTCTCCCCACTCAAGCCAGTATATCTGGCACTAAAAAGTTGTCAACACAATCACTACACCTCAAACACCACCCACACCTACACATGCGGAGTTCCTCACATAAGCATACCCAAATAAAGAAAACCTCAAGGCAAAAAAACATGTGATCTCCACAGCCCTCCACACCACATACCATGCATAGTTCACACACCTGTGGCTCACAACCACTAAGGCTTCACCATAAACTCAACATATTAGTCATAGGAGACTCCATTATGAGACACACAGATGTGTCTCCCACCAGCCTGGATAAGGAGAAAGTCATGGTTAGTTTTCTGTCAGGTGCCAGAATCTGCCATATCACACACGCACTCAAGTCCCTCAGCAACAGGTACTTATGATTCTGTCATAGTCCATGTTGGCATGAATGACGAGAAATACCTCCCTGTCTATATGAAGAGAGACCTGATTGAGCTCGCGGACTGTGTGTCCCAGGCAGGTCCCTTAAGCAGCATTCTGCTGTCACCCAGAATGATGTCTCAATACAAACAGAAAATGATTGACTAACAATCGGCTTAGTTTCTGGTGTCATTCCAGGGGGATCCAGTACCTGACAGCCTGGGAAGATATGATCAACAGACCACAATGCTTTGCCAGAGATGGTCTGCATCTGTCACACCTGGGCTTGAAACTTCTGGCAAAGGCTCTTGCCTCCCCTATAGTGCCTTTTTAGGAAAAGTGATGAGATTACAACTACCAACATAAAAATTTCAACAAAACACAAATTAAAGGTCATGCTGCTAAACGCTAGGAGTCTAAACATGAAACTGCACTCATTGCAAGTATTCCTAACCCTAGAAAATGCTGACATCTGTGCAGTCACAGAAACCTGGTTCAAAGCTGTAGAGAGCACCCCAGCCTTACCTGGTTACTCATCCTATCATACATTCAGACTGCAAACTGTGGGCAGTAAAGTCAAAGGAGGTGGAATTTCAATATATATTAAAGACATACACACCTCCAGGCTGGCCAAACAGCATGACACACAGGAGACACTCCAGGTGCAGTTAACCATTGACAAGATCCCTTTTCAAATCATAGCTAGCTACTGACCACCAAATCTGACTCAAGACACCCAACCCGCCTACTTGAACCTGTTCAAACCTATGAAGATTCAACCCTTTACCCTGATCCTGGGTGACTAACTTCCCAAACATAGACTGGAAGAACTACTCATGGCAGAACACAAATGCCCAGAGAGTCCTTGATTTTGTCAATGCAAATGCCTTGGAACAGCTAGTCAATACCCCCACAAGGGGTGATAATATCTTGGAATTGGTATAACTAACATGAGTAACCACTGCAGCATTCCTATATCATCATCCTCCCTGGTAAAATCCAACCACAAAGCGGTCACTTTTGAAGTCACCATCTCCCCCAACCCCCCTCTAGCTAGGATCAGGCATAAAAACTTCTCCAAAGCTAATTACAGCCTCCTGAGGGATGGTATAAATAGCTTCACAACCCTCTCCCCCCTCTGTAGGAACTGGAAACCAATATCCAAAACAACACCAAGGCACTATATGAGCATTTATATAGATGCATGGAACCAGGAATACCCAACATGACTAAATCATCCTCCGCAAGAGCAAACCTGTCTGGTGGACATCTGCAATAAATACACTCTATAACAAAAGGAAAAAATTGCTGTCCAAGACCAAGAAGGAGCAGATGCCCAATTGGAAGCAATGTCTCCTTAGCCTGAACAAGCAAATAAGCGCACTAGTTAAATCCTCTAAAGCAAACTTTGAGTCCAAATTGGTCACATCTACTAGAGAAAATCATAAGGCCTTCTTCACATATGTACGCAACCTTAAAGGAAACACCCAGATCTATTCATAACTGCTGGTCAAGGACATCACATATACAAATGCTGTAGATATAGCAAACTTAATGGCTGACAGATTCAGTGAAAACTTTATCCCTCTGTCCCAATCTGTAAATCAGGACATCCCCAGTACCTGTCCCCTTCCCCTTATATCTAGGGAACAGGTCATCACTGCTCTCTCAAAGGCAAAAAATACAGCCTCCATTGGACACAATAACATCCCAGGCTGCATCCTACATGAACTCAGGCAGGAACGTGCAGCACCCTTAAGCACTGTATTCAATCAAAGCTTGAGTACTGCCTTCATCCCAGCTGAGTGGAGGACAGCCACTGTCATCCCTTTACACAAAGGTGGAGCATCCACCGATCTGGGAAATTATAAACCCATCAGCCTAACTAGCCTGATCTGCAAGGCCATGGAGTAGATCATCATGGACCTCATTAACAAGGACAATGGCAACCTCCAAACACTTGATCCCACACAGTTTGGCTTTGTCAAGGGGAGGTCATGTCTGCTAAATTTGGCCGACTTCTTTGAGACAGTCACCAAAGCCATGGATGAGGGGAAGACTGTGCACACTGCCTACCTTGACCTGGCCAAAACCTTTGACACTATTCCCCACTCGGTATAATAAACAAACTCTCTCAACTAGGCATCAATCCATATGTTATCAGATGGGTAGCAAACTGGCTCACTGATAGAACTCACGTAGTCAAAACAGGGGAAGCCACCTCAAGCAGTAGACCCATAACAAGTGGTGTACCTCAGGGTTCGGACTTCGGCCTCTGTTATTTGGGATATACTTTTCTGAGATGCGAGCCAAAACCAGTGGGTTATGGCTGACCAAGTTTGCAGATGACTGCAAACTGGGTGCTGTCATCAGTTCCCCTAGTGATGTGGACATCCTCCAAGAGGGTCTCACTCAGATAAATGACTGGTGCCAGAAACATGGCCTCAAGCTGAATACCACAAAATGCATCATCGTCCCCTTTGGGGAGAGTGACGTCCCCACAAATTATCACATTGATAATGTTCTAAACACTCAATCAATCGTGAGGGATTTGGGCACCCAGGTTGATAGCAACCTGACTTTTGACCACCATGTTGCTTCCGTTGTATGGAAAGACTTCTACGTGGCCCACCTCATAAGTAAGGGTAGCTCACTCAGAGACAAGTACGTCATAACATCCCTGTATTCTTCCCTTATAAGCCCCATTACTGAGAACAATGGCCCTTTCGGCATGTACTTCGCAAAGCACATGCAGCAGCTTGAGAGACCACAGAGGTTCCTCAACAGGAGAATCCAGGGCCTCAAACATCTACCATACACAGATAGGTAAAAGCCCTATCCCTCTACTAAGTTTCATACAGACTCCTCAGATGTGACCTCTGTCTGGCATACAAGGCAATCACAGACACCACCTTGATGGGACTGCTGCATATCCACAAGTCAAGCTCCACTCGAGTAACCTGCATGTGCGGCCTCAATTTGGTCTGTGGCATCAACAAGTTTTGTTGGGAGGACAGATTTGTGTCCCAGAGACTCCCCCATCTATGGAATATACACCCTCTCCACATCAAGCAGAGTATCCCCTTTACCCCTTTTTAAGCGCAACCTGGATAACTGGATGGGAAACAGAAAATATACCCTTGGGATTCCACCCATGTCCCTGCTGGACAGGGGCATTGAGTACTGATTTGTCTAAAGAGGGGATAAACTCTTGGCTAGGCTTATAAGGGGCTCAGGGCCAATACCCTAGTAACTTCCTATAATCCTATGAACCTCTTAGTGCTTGAAATCTGGACGGAGTCTAAAATAGTTGGGGAACAAAGGCCCAAAAATATTGCTCTTAAAAAAGTTAGAAAGGACTTGTGTTAGCATGCATTTTATGAAGACTATTAATTCTCAAAATGTCTGTCACTACTTAGTGACTTCAGTCCTCAGTGATTTGCCAGAAATTTACAAATTTTATAAGAAACACACAAAAAATATAAGGAAAAAAATCTGAACAGTTTGAGAAAATCTGGACAACTGAGAGATATGGTGGTCACTGAGTATCAGTGGCAAATGGCAAATAAAGAAAAGAGTACAACCATTCATCTTTACTGAGATGTTCTTAACATTTTCTATGAAGGAATTTACTACCGGAGTTGGAAGTATGATAGTGACTAGGTATCCAGTATTGGTTTGCATTCCAAAGTTAAAACTTTGAGGGTCTGTGCTAACAAATGTATATATTTAAGTAAGCATAAAGTAAGCACTGCAAACAAATGAGCAACAAAATATTAATATTCAATGTAACCTGTTATAAAACAATATGTTAGTGACAGAGCCTGGCTCCATGTCTTGTTGAGTCCCAGTGACTTCCGGTTAGGTGACGTCATGTTCCACAACCTGCAAGATGCAATATAATTGGTTTGGGGAAGAAAATGGTCAACTGATTTAGTATCTCACTCCCTGGCAGAATGAAGATTATAGCTGAGTCACCACAAAAGAATGTCAAGTTGTACAAAGAAAACTCCTGCCTGTTGCTGCTCTTGCACATAAAAGCTATTTAGAGCATTTTACCTTCATAAATGTAACACCTACTGGCTTTACAGTTCTAGAATAAGACTTCAAAGATCACCCTATTAAGTAGGTTCGTGTAAACAGCTTGTCTGATGCTCCTAAGACAAAAATATGTTAAATCGTAATGATGCTTGTAAGTGCACTCGGTGGCAAACTGCATCTGAACAGGGTCAGGGAAAGACTCTGTTTTACATGAATAGGAAGCCTGTTCTAGGAAAGGGGTAATCTCTGAGACACACTCTCTCTCTCTCTCTCCAGCATGTTTTGTTCGTTTCACAGACATGCTTAGATTCCTAGATTGGGTGACCCTTGTGCAGTTTCTCTTGTGAATGTGCAACAGTTTCATCAAGGCTGGATTTGTGACTGCCTAGTAGGTTAGCATAGATCACCCCTAAATAGTCAGTAAGACGCAGAATAAAGGGATATAGCTTTTAGTCTATTTGCATAGGACATGTTGTTTACCCGCTCTATTT
The DNA here is from genome assembly GCF_019279795.1 of Protopterus annectens. NCBI lineage: Eukaryota > Metazoa > Chordata > Ceratodontiformes > Protopteridae > Protopterus > Protopterus annectens. The sequence continues at coordinate 618,561,027 of NC_056745.1, forward strand.
TTTTGTAAGGAACCTATGAGGGAGCTCCAACTGCTGCAAGCGCCTGGTCAACTGCATGCCAAAGGTTACAGTGTACTCGATTATTAGTCTGATTAAGACAGAGTAGAGTGGGGCTATAACTTCCTTGGATCTGGATGCCATGCCTTTATTTATAAACTGTGCCACATAGAAGGTCTTTCCCACCACTGTGGACACATGACAGTAAAAGTTCAGGCTACTATCCATCTGTGTACCTAAATCTCCAACTCCTGAGTCCACATTTAGGGTATGTGCTATTAATGTTGTAATTTGCAGGGGTATTTGACATCCCAAAGGTTATGATTATGCATTTTTTTTTTGCATTTGATTTTTAGGTCACGGCTCTGGCACCAATCATTTGTCTGAGTCACACCCTTGTGAAGAGTATCTACATCATTGTGGAATTCAATGACTGCCCCAACTTGCAGTTGTCAGCAAACTTGGCCAGCCAAAGGCTTCCTACATTAGCCTTGACTTCAGTAAGTAAATTCCAAACAAGAGTGGTCCCAGCACTGAGCCCTGTAGTACACCACTAGTAACTGGCATCTTGCTAGATCTGGATTCACCCAATCTAACATTTGTCCTGTCCATGAGCCATCTGGCTATCCACCTGGTGACATACGGATTTATTCCTAGTTTTGTGAGTTTATCTATAACATCAGAGTGGGAAATTGTGTCAAATGTCTTAGTCAGGTCAAGGTAGGTAGTATGCACTGTTTTACCCTGATCCAAGCCCTAGTGACTATCTCAAAGAAGTCCACTAGACTGAGCAGGCATGACCTGCCCTTAAAGACGAACTGGGTTGGATCCAGTGTTTGGAGGTTTTCTGTGTTATTATCTATCAAGTCCATGACTATTCTTTCTATGGCCTTGCACATAAGACTAATCAAACTTATGGGTCTGTAATTTCTTGGATCTGTTGATGGTCCTCCCTTGATGCAAAGGGATGAAAGGTGCTGTCATCCACTCCACAGGGACAACGCCAGTCTGGAGGCTGTGGCTAAATAGAGATCCTAATGGGCCTGACAGGTCCTGTTTCAAGCTATTTAAGAAGCACCATGGAATATTGTCAGGACCCACTGAAGCCCTGTTTTTATTTCTACAGAGAGCAGTGGTGACCTGTTCTTTGGTGATAACTGGTAGGGAAATGATGGAGAGTATTTCTTGGGAAGTAACCACAGGTAATGGGGAGGAGAAATTTGAGATTAATTTATTGGCCAGCAGATTTGCGATATCTTCTGGTCAAGTATAGTTGATGCCACTTACAACTAATTATGCACATTGTTGGGTATCACCTTTAAGACTGCAGACATAACTGAAAATGCCTTATGGTTATCCTTCGTTTGCAAGGCTATTTTTGCCTCAATTTGCTCTTGAAGACTAGACTAGTCCCTTGATTTGCTTATTTAGACTAATGAGGGAGTTTTTGCTCTGTTGTGCACATTTTCTTTTATTTCAAGACAGATTTTTCTTTCTTTTATTGTACAACCTATATATATATATATATATATATATATATATATATATATACCAGAGGTCCACCAGGGTGGCTTGTTTTTGTGGTTTGTCCTAGGCTTATTTCAGTCTGATACTGTCACATTTTTATGCAGATGTTTACATTCTCATACAGGGCTTTTGTGTGTACCTCTGTATAGGCCTCAATGTTTTCTGGGTTTGGGGGAGCTTGGAAACTAGCAATGGTGTTACTTAACAGGACAAAGTTTGCCTTAAAACTTAAAGGTTTTCAAGTTAGGTGGGTGTTCTAGTTTTATATTTATTTCAGGGATACAGGTTTGTGATCTGATCTAACCAGCATAGACATCACATTTAGGGGGATGCAACACTCTGCCATATTTGTGAATTCGTAGTCAAGGATATTTGTACACCTAGTGGGAGTGCAGACCAACTGCTCCAGGGCATTTGCATTGACAAAGTCTAGAAATCTTGGAGTCTGCATGTTGGTGGTTGTGTATGCTTCCCAGGTAATGGAGGGGTAGTTGAATTCACCCATGAGTATGGTGCTGGGCTGAATGGTAAGTGATTCTAGAACATTTAGGTATGATGCATGGGTTTCGTGGTTCATGGTGGGGGACCTGTAGCTAGCAAGAATATGGTAACTGATTTTCCCTATGGCTAATTGGACATGGAGTGGCTTAAGCATGTCATATTGTTTGACCAGTCATAATGTGTGCTTATCCTTTATGTACATGGATACATTTCCACCTTTTGCCCTTTCATGTGCACTGGAGGATCAGAATGTGTGAAAGGCATTGTAGCTGCTTTCCATGGTTTTGAACTATGCTTCAGTAATGGCATAGACATCAGCATTCTCCAAGGTAAGGAATGCTTCCATGGAGTTTAGTTTCTTGTTGAGACTCTAGCATTAAGCAGCAACACTTTTTGCTTATCCTGAGTACATTTTGTTCTGTTAGAAGGTTTGTCTGTGGCATTGCCTAGATAAGGTACTATAGAGATGGATAATGTTTTGGCCAATATTTGAAAGCCTAGTTTTGACAAGTGAAGACCAGCCCTGGCAAAGCAGCATTACTTGTAAGTCATGTCCTCCCAGGCTGAGAAATATTGGACCCCTTTGGAATGACACCAGTAGCTAAGCCAGTTATTAAAGTGAATCATTTTCTGTTGATATTGTGGCATCATCCATGGAGATGGGGAATGCTGCTCAATGGTAGGCTTAAACCTGTTTGTGTCACATATCCTGAGGTCAATCATGTCCCTCTTCATATAGTCCGGGTAGGGATATTTCAGGTCATTTATGTCCACATGGACTATGACCAAGTCATACTGGTACTTGAGGTTTGGTGACCCAAGGGCTTGCATGATGTGATGAATCTTGGTCCCTGACAGGCAATTAAATGTAACCTTTGCCTTATCCAGCCTGGTGAGAGGGACATCAGTATGTCTCACAATGAAGTCTCCAATGTCCAAACTACTGCATTGTGTACACTTCACGGGCTAGGTGGTTGAGGCACAATGAGATTTATTTTTGGTTTTATGTGCTGTGGTGGAAGGTGTCTTGTTTGTGTGCATGCAGTGTTTCTGAAGACTGTGTTTGAGAGGCCTTTAAGCTCTGGGTAAGTTACATGTGAACACCTCCTCAGATGTGGGTCTATGTGTCTGGTCCTTTGTAAGTGCAGTAAGTGTTGTGTGTCTGTTGCTGACAACCTGTTTGGTATTCCTTTGTGTCTATACATACATACATATATATATATATATATATATATATATATTCATAAATACACACACACAAACACATTAATATATATATTTCCCTGGCATGAAGTTGGATGATGATGATGGCTGTTAAACTGGTGCAGTTATCAAATCCCATTATGATATTCAAAATCTCTAGCAAGGACAGCACCAAACAAATGCTTGGTGTGTTAATCATGGGCTTACTTTCAATGCTTTGAAATGCAGCACAGTTTACACTAGTAAAGCAAGTATCTGTACCACTTACCATATAGATATCTCACTCTGGCACAGTCACCAGGTACTTGGGTCTCTATATTGCTTACAGATTTTGCTTAGACCACCATGCCTCTGTGGTTGTTGTAAAATCCTTCCACCTTACACAACATAGGCTTTGTGGTATCTACTTCCGTTCCGAAGTTATACCCTTACTGTAGGCTAAGGCTCTTGCCACCCCCATAGTGCCTTTTTTAGGCAAGGCTCAAATTCTAAACCTACCACCCTAGAAAACAAAAATGGGAAGAAACTAAGGGTGATGCTGCTCAATGCCAGAAGTCTAAATCTCAAAATGCACGCACTCAAGGCCCCTCTCAGTATGGAGAACATCGATGTCTGTGCTGTGACTGAAACCTGGTTCAAGGCTCCTGAGAGCACCCCGGCACTATCAGGTTTTACCTCATATCATGCGTTCCGGCCCCAAAACCCGGACCACACCACAAAAGGAGGGGGTGTATCCATATTCATCAAGGATACCCACACCTCCAGGTTGGTGGCAACGCACGAAGCATCGGAAACCATCCAGGTGCAATTAACCATTGGCAAAACTGCTCTAAAATTTGTAGCATGCTACAGGCCACCCTCACAAACTCAGGAACCCCACACAGTGTTCCTGAAGACACTGGAGGGTATAAAAGTATCTCCAAACACCATTATATTGGGTGACTTCAACTACCCGAATATAGACTGGGAACATTACTCAAGCCCAAACTTTCTAGCCCAAAGGTTTCTGGAGTTCATAAATTCAAATGCCATGGAACAACTAGTCACCGTTCCCACAAGAGGAGAAAATATACTAGATCTCATCATCACAAACATGGGGACAAAATGCTCCACACCGGAAGTATATCCCTCATTGGTGAGATCAGATCATAAACAAATCTCACTGGATATCCACATCCCGCCCCCACCCCAAACAAAAAAGACCACAGTGAAGAACTTCTCTAAAGCAAACTTCACACTACTCAAGACTGGTGTGGTATCCTTCAAGGCCCCCGAGCCAGTGGAAACCACAACCCAAGCTGCGGAAGCCCTTACAAATGCCTTCTACGAACACCTCCAGGACTGCATGGATCAGGCAATCCCTAATAAAACCAAGACTCTTTCCACCAAGGGCAAATGTCCAGTCTGGTGGACCCCAGCCATAAACAAACTTTGCAATAAGAGGAGAAAGCTGTTACATGATAGAGCAAAATCCATAAAAGAGAAGACACCTTTGATCATTATTAGTAAAAAAATACGAGCACTCAAAATCATCCAAGGCCAACTTTGAGAGACAAATTGCCATAGATTCAAAAGACAATCATAAGGCCTTCTTCAGCTATGTTAGAAACCTGGGTGGAAACTCCCAGATATGCTCAGAATTAGTCCAAAATGACACAAAAATCACTGAACCCACAGACATTGCCAACATACTGGCAGACAGGTTCAGTGCAAACTTCACCCCCCTCTCCCCCCAAAAGGAGAGATAACTATCCCAGCGGAGTGCAGCCTCCCAGACATCTCCAATGCGCAGGTGAAAGCTGATCTCTCTAAAGCTAAAAACACAGCATCAATGGGACCGGATGGTGTCCCCGGCTGTGTGCTACACGAACTCAATGAAGAACTAAACCCGCACATAAGGCAGCTGTTTAATCTTAGCCTTACCACAGGATACGTGCCCAAGGAGTGGCGTACGGCAACTGTGGTCCCACTCCACAAAGGCGGTGCCTCTACGGACCCTGGTAATTATCGCCCCATAAGCTTAACAAGCCTGGTCTGCAAAGCTATGGAGAGGATCATAATGGAACTCATAAACAAAGACATAGGGGACTTGCAGACATTGGACCCGACCCAGTTTGGCTTTGTCAAGGGCAGATCATGCCTTTTGAACTTGGTCAACTTCTTCGAAACAGTCACCAAGGCCATTGATGAGGGATAGGCAGTCCATACAGCCTACCTTGACCTTGCAAAAGCTTTTGACACAATACCCCACTCGGGTATTATAGAGAAACTTACCAGCTTAAATGTAAACCCATATGTCACAAGATGGGTTGCAAACTGGCTAAAGGACAGAACCCACAGGGTTAGAGTAGCTGGCGCCATGTCAGACTCCAAGCCGGTCACAAGTGGTGTCCCACAGGGCTCAGTCCTTGGCCCCCTGTTGTTCGGCATCTACTTCTCAGAAGTACAGGCTAACATAGGAGGACTATGGCTGACAAAGTTTGCAGATGACTGCAAACTGGGAGCCATAGTGGAAAGTACATCGGACAGAGATATCCTTCAGAGGGGTCTCACGGAAGCTGATAGCTGGTGCCAGAGCCATGGCCTGAAGTTAAATGCCAAAAAATGTATAGTCCTACCCTTCGGGAAAAACAAGGCAACCCCAAGCTACCATATAGGTGACAATCCACTAAGCAGAGAAGAGGTTATCAGGGACCTGGGGACCCAGGTTGACAGTGGCCTTTCTTTTGACACTCACATTGCTAAAGTGGTTAGAAAAACCTTCTACATTGCCCACCTGATCATGAAGGGATTCACATCCAGATCAAGTGAGGTCATTGTTCCCCTGTACTCTTCACTTATCAGACCAATGATCAAGTACAATGCCCCATTCGGGATGTATCTCACCCGACACCTGCAGCAATTGGAGAGACCCCAAAAGTTCCTCACCAAAAGGATAAAGGGACTCCAAAATCTGTCATATGCTGCCAGACTGAAAAAACTCCAGCTCTATTCAGTCGCATACCGTCTGCTCAGAGGTGACCTGTGCCTGACATACAAGGCCATGTCCAACCTGGAATTAATGGACATGCTCCACCTCAAAAAATCCAAATCTACCAGATCCACTAGGGCAAGCGACTTAAACCTTAGCACGGATATAAATAGGACATGCTGGAGAGATAGATTTGTCACCCAGAGACTCCCTATGTTGTGGAATAGAATCCCGGTCCATGTGAGGCAGAGCACCTTGCTGGCTCTGTTCAAGAGAAATCTTAACCGGTGGATGGGAGATCGTAGGTTTACCCCGGGAATCATCTCTGTGTCACTGCTGGACAGAGGCACAACAAACTAATGGGCACAGTATTTTTTAACATAACGTAAGCCACAAAAACTCTGGGCTAGGCTTATAAATGCCTTAGGGCAGATAGCCTAGTATAAACCTATGAACCTATGAACCTATTAGGCCTATTTTTAAATGTGTGCAAACTGGTCCCTGTACAATACAAACACAAGCTACTACCACATCATTTGAGCTTTTATTTACCATCATCACTAGTTACAACACAAAAAGACAGCCAGCAGCAGGGATTTACACCTGGGTTTCTGTGAATGCCATTAGTTACCCTCCTCCATCTTATTATTTAATAACTATTTATTTGCATTTGTTTACTGGGTTGGTCCACTAGGCAGAAGTGAGCCCATTTTCAGTGGAGGTCCGGGGGAAAAAGCTCCACAATAAGAAGCACATACAATAGAAGAGTCACAGTTGAATACACAAAGGTAAACCTTCCACATTAACAAGCATTCAAAACAATACAAGAATCACAGCTGAATACACAAATCAGAAGTCACAGTTGACTATACAAAGTTAAATATGTCAATATCATAAACTTCAAATAACATATTAAGAATACTAACAACTTGTGAAGATAGTTCTGCAAGAATATCAAAAGCGAGGTAGCAGTAAATACAACACAGGTGTACATGTCAATCATATCACATCAGAAATACAACATAGGTGTACATCTCAGTCACATCAAATCAACATAGTAAGCACAGATTGTATTTTTTGAGTAATTATACTAGTAGGTAGAAGAGTTCGACTTGACAAAGAGCAAGTCATTATAGGCAACAGTAATGGTAAACTGGGGAATCAGGTTTTCAGATGTTGTTGAAGTCTTACTATGTAATATTTCATTGTGTGTGTGTGTATGTATGTATGCATACACATTTAATTTGTTGAAACCAAAAAAAGTAATACATTTTCAGTCATAAACCATAAAGATCCAACATACATGCACACATACACCTCTCAGCTCTTACATCTAATTTGTTCTCAAATTTTGTTCCATTCCTCCTAAATTTGGAAATTATTTTGAGTTAATAGCACTTAACAGTACCTAATATGGAAACTTTTCACTAATTATTTTTTATTTGTCCATAATTCTGAGGTAAAGTTGAAACAGATGACACATGTACAGAACCACACAAATAGAGCCGGCCCAGTAAAATGTACCAAGTAACCAAAATGACTGGACTGCTGAAGAGCTCCACGTAGAACACCAACTTTTATTAACAATATTAATGCTGGATTTAAACAAGGCATTTTCATCCGAGTATCCCCCAGACTTCATCAGACATAACATAAAGCCATCCACATTCATCTATTTTATACAATTAATTTAAATGATTGAGTTAATTAAAATCATTAAAGGTATACTATTCACAAATAAGAATCCTAGAAGTACATGTATTATAAAATGCTTATATGAATGTGCTAAAAAATACTTATATGAGAAAAGTTTAAAATACTAAAATAATCTATAACATCCAACAATTAAAAATATTTAATCATAGCAGAATAGATGTTTCTTAAATATTAATATAGTAAAAGTGTGTATAAATATATATATAAATAAATATTATATGCTACAAATTTTACTATATCAACTAACCTATATAAACTAGTAGTCATATGTTAAAAACACAAACAATAACAGGACACATTTATAACTTGGCCGATCTGAGTTTTAAAAGGGGTAAAATGGAAATAAAATCATTCAACCCTGGGGCTCTATAGGCTTGCAAAGTTATCTGCCAAAAAGTTTCTCTAAACTCTAGCTTAGTTTCCCAGGAACCACCTTTTATTTATCTAGGAACCATTTCAAATACTGAAAAAAAGAAAGTACAGTTGTGTACACTTACCATAAATGTAGATGTTCGAGTGTATTCACTGTTGCAGTCATTACATTTGGGTAATCTGCTGGCAGGCTGCCCTCAGTCGGCCTGAATTCCAAAGTCTTGGGTCCTGCATCGGTTGCTGTCTTCACTTCCATGACGTCAGGTCGTCAGGGGTATAAAACATGCAGCCGATGCCATTTTCTTTAGTTTTTCTTGTCCCCGATGTCAGGTGCCCCCAAAAAAGTAGCAGATTTATATTTTATATATATATATATATATATATATATATATATATATATATATATACATCAATATAAACTTTACCTTCATCTACAAGCAAATACACCACATAGGTTGTAGAAGATAGAGAAGGAAAGATACATTTCAGAATGACAGGGGGATTGGCGGGAGGGTAACATGGACTGCAACAGTGAATCATGGACTGCAACAGTGAATACACTCGAACATCTACATTTATGGTAAGTGTACACAAATGTACTATGTTCTTCGTGTTTCACTGTTGCAGTCATTACATTTGAGTAGAATCCCAAAGCTATGGTTGGGAGGCTGGAGCTAAACAGCATTAGGTGTGGCTATAAAGCCCTGCAGCACTGCAGTGGCGAAGCCTGCTCTGGACTTAGAGTAAAGAGGCAAATGGTAATGCTTTGTAAAGGTGTGAACAGAACTCCAAGTAGCAGCCTCTAGAATGTCTTTGGTTGGTACTCCTCTGAGAAAGGCTGCTGAAGTAGCTGCAGCTCTGGTGGAATGAGACCTAATGCCCTTGGGCACAGGTTTACCACGGTGTAAGTAGCAGTCTGTGTATGTCCAAGGAATGCAGAATTCTCTCCCCCCTTGTTCTGCGGATTTGGATAGAAAGTTGGCAGATGAAATGTTTGGTTAAGGGCCACACTGGAAACCACCTTAGGCATAAAAGTAGGATTTGTCCTCAAAGACACCCTGTCTGGGTAAAATATGATAAAAGGCTCTACAGCCATGAGGGCCTGTGGCTCTGAAACTCTTCTTGCTGAAGTAATTGCTAGCAGCAGAGCTGTTTTCCATGATAAGAACTGTAGATCAGCGGTAGCAGCTGGTTCAAATGGAGGCAGGGTGAGCTTTTCCAACACATAATTGAGGTCCCATGCAGGTAATGGTGATCTTCTAGGAGGCCTTAAATTTTTGGCTCCTCTAAGATACGGCTTTAGTAAAGGCTGAGAAAAGATTGGTGGCTCTGTATTGTAATGAGCCGAAATGGCAGAGGCATGGATTTTGACTGATGAGAAAGATAGGCCTTTGTCAAGCATCTCAGTTAAGTATTGTAATATCTGAGGAATATTTGGTTCTGCTGTATCAGTTCCTTGTGCTTGATTCCAAGCACAGAATCTCTTCCATTTGTCAGCATAAGATTCTAGTACTAGGCCTTCTGGCTTCCAAAATTACATCCATCACAGCTTTACTGAGAGGTGGTGTTTGTATGACTACATGATTAGCCATGCTGCCAGGTTCAGAGTCTGTAGTTGATTGTGCAGGATCTGATTGTTTTGCTGGGAGAGTAGTTGTGGTCTTTGAGGCAAGGTCCAAGCTGGGTATTGAGACAAGTTCCTTAGGATTGGGTACCAGTATTGGCGGGGCCAGTCCGGGGCAATTAATATCATCTTTGGCTTTTCTTGTCTGACTTTTAGGAGGACCTTGGGTAGAAGAGGCAAAGGAGGAAAGGTGTAAACAAATAGGTTTTTCCAACAGAAGGATAGGGCGTCCACTTTCCATGCTTGTCTGTGATAGGTCCTTGCGCAAAATCTTTTCAATTGATAATTTTGAGGAGAAGCAAACAGATCTATGTTTGGGCTCCCCCATTTCTCTGTTATCATGCTGAAGACTTGTGGATTTAGTTTCCACTCGTGAGGATCCATACTGTTTCTGCTTAAATCGTCTGCCAGAGTGTTTTGCTTTCCTGGCAGGAATTGGGCTTGAAGATGTATTTGGTAGGTCAAAGCTGTGTCCCACAGTGCCATGGCTAATCTGCAAATGGGGTATGAGTGTGTGTGCCCCCTTGCTTGTTTATATACCACATGACTGTGGTGTTGTCCGTCTTCATCAGTAGTTGTCCTGGATGAAGTAAGTCCTTGAAGGCTGTTAGGGCATTTTGAATAGCTAGCATCTCTTTCTGGTTGATATGCAGATGCATTTTGTTTTGGTGTCCATAAGCCCTGAATGCATCTTCCTGCCATGTGGGCCCCCTCAGGCATAATCTGATGCGTCTGTTGTTAAGGTTTGGCTGGCAGGGGGTAGAGTGAAGGGCAATCCCATGTTTTGGTGACATGTCTTTGCCCACCATAGAAACTCCTGTTGCAGGCAGAGAATGAGAGGAAACATTGTTTCCAGACTGTGTGAATGTTGACTCCATAAACTTTTTAGGTACCATTGAAGTTTCCTCATATGCAGTCTTGCATATGGAATTAGAAGGATGCAGGATGCAGTGAAGCCCAGAGCCTGCAGAATTTGTCTTGCAGAAGACTGAGTTTTTGTTGCCATCAGGTTGAAGTAAGTAGTCAGTTGCCTTTGCTTGTCTGGCTTGAGGTAAGCCATCTGGGCAGTTGCATCTAAGCTTGTATCCAGGAATGTTATATTTTGAGAGGGTACCATTTGTGATTTCTTTTCGTTTATTGTGTACCCTAGGCATGTTAGAAGCCTTCTCACAAATGCCAGGTGTCCTTGTTCTCTGCTTGAATGAGACAGTCGTCCAAGTAAGGATATATTTGTATACTTCTTTGTCTGCAAAATGCAATTACTGGTGCCAGGCACTTTGTAAAGACCCTGGGCACAGCAGATAAGCCAAAAGGCAGTGCACAGAATTGGTAATGCATTAAGCCAACCTTGAATCTGAGGTATCTTCTGCACGATTGTCTTACTGGGACATGTAGGTATGCCTCTTTTAGGTCTAAAGTCACCAGCCAAGCATTCTTGCCCAGCATGGGCAGAAGCTGCTGCAAAGTCAGCATTTTGAATTTTGGAATGTCCAGGTATGTGTTCAAAATCAATAAATCCAGTATTGGCCGCCAGGCCTTGTCCTTTCTGGGTACCAAGAACAGTCTTGAGTAAAAACCTTGTCCTTTTTCCTGTTCTGGTACTGTCCGAATGGCCCCCATATCCATGAGGGACGTAACCTGTTTCTGTGCCTCTGCCCATTGATTTTTTGGCAGATCTGGCCAACCATTTGCCATTGGCAGAGTGTAGAAATGGAATCTGTATCCGTGTGATACGATGTTTAGTACCCACTTGTCCTGGGTTATTAACTGCCAATTTTGAGCAAAAAGTGCTAATTTTTCCCCTATGGGTGCTGCCAAAAGATAAGTGCTTGGTGTAGGCAGAGGGAAGTCATTGGGATTGCTTTCTGTAGGTTTGCGCTTTATCTCCTCCTGATTTGGAGGTGGAAGCGCCCCATTGCTTTGACTTGTATAAATCTTGCGCCTGGTATCTGGAACCCTTAGGGCATCTGGATCTGCCCCTTTGAGCTCTGTCTGACAATGGAAAGGACCAATTTTTTTGTAGGCCAGTGTCTACTGAATCTTGGTGGCAGTTTGCATAGACTTAGCTTTGTCTTCCATTTTCTTTAGAACCTCCTCTGCCTTAATACCAAACAGAGAATCATGCTGTAAATGTGCATCTAGCAATTTAGCTTGAACATGATCAGGCAAATTTTGTTCCTTTAACCGGGCATGCCTCCTAATCACAGATCCAGTAACTGCGGCCCTGCAGGAGGCCTCTAAGGAATCAAAACCACATTGTAAAGTATGCTTTCCAACTTGTTCAGCTGCATGCAATAATTCCTACAATTCTTTATTTTCTGCACATTCTGAAATCAACATAATTTTCTGTTTCAGCAATCCCATAACATGTTGTTGGTACTTAATCATATGAAATTGACAGTTTAAGGCCCTGATTGCCAAGGTTACAGATGTGTAAACCTTTTTTCCCCATCTGTCTAGTGCTCTTGAATCTCTGTCAGAGGGTGTAGGATTTTTTGCTGTTGAGGCCTTAACTCCCTCTGTGAAATAGTTTCAGGATCAGCAGCAGGGTTTCTAAATAAACATTTGTGTGAGTCAGGTACCCTGTAATATCTGTCAGGCTTACTGGGAGCCGGAGGTAAGGAGTCAGGGGTGAAGCTGGACTCCAAAACCACATCATCCACAATGTCTAAAACAGGGGGGATGGCTAAAGGCTTGTGCTGAGGGAGAAGAAGGAAATCTCTGAGCCTCTTTTTTGATTCTGAAAAATCTTGAATCTCCCAGTGAAAATGCTCCCTCAAAGTATACACGGTTTCTCCAAATGAATAATCCTCAGGAGGAGATGCAGATGGTGTAGACTCCTCAGCATCAGAATCCTCATAGGGAGGGTTATAGACAATTCCTGATCAGAAGAGGAATCAGAAGAAATAGAAACCTGATCTGAAGATTCATAATCAGTGTCTTGCCTAGGCCTCTTATCTGGAGGGGGATGGGTACCCCTGATCAAGGTAATAAGGTCTTCAGCCATTTTGATCATCTGTTTTTAGGCATAGAGGCCTGTGCACATGGCTCATGCGTCATTTTTTTTGTTTTAGAAGTTGCTTTTGTCTTTGGTTTTGCAGCTGTCGTCGATTTTGATATACAAATGTTGAGGTCTGAATACACCCTTGGAAGCCGGTGCCTGCTCAGCAGCTCCGGACCCATCCAAGGGAGATACATCCGTCGGTCCAATACCTTGAGTATCTTGTGGCATGCCGGACACCACATAGGTGTCGGTAGAGGCCTGCGACTTGAAGGTAGCTGGCATCAGGGGCTGCTAAAGAGCCTCACTGTGTACTGGCGAACCGGCGACTGGCTTAGGAGAAGCTTTGTTGGTTTTGGATCTCAACTGCCTTTCTCTGTCCTTTTCTTTGTGTTTTTGTATGTACTCCGGTAGTCGGATTTCTATCTGACAACATTTCTGGGTAGTTAAATCTGTTTCCAAAATACTCTGATGCAAAAATTTACTGACACTTAATAGTGAGTTGGTTAAATCTAGCACAAAACCGACAGCCAGGCACGTTGTGATCAGGGCCTAGGCAAGGAATACAGTATAAATGGAAATCCTTATGAGGTATTTGCTTCCCACAAGTAATACAATTATTAACTTTTTCTGATATCGGTAAAAAGCAAGAAAAAAGTTTCCCCAATGGGCTACTTAGCTTTAGTGAAACTCAAACTTGAATTTTTCAGTAGTCGGCCGACTGGCACTTGCAAAAATGCTTCTGCCTAGGGCACCGCCCGACAAGAAAGACTAAAGAAAATGGTGTCGGCTGCATGTTTTATACCCCTGACGACCTGACGTCATAGAAGAGAAGACAGCAACTGACGCAGGACCCAAGACTTTGGAATTCAGGCCGACTGAGGGCAACCTGCCAGCAGATTACCCAAATGTAATGACTGCAACAGTGAAACATGAAGAACATCTGGGCATTGCTGCATTCCAGTGTATGTCTATACAGAGCATTAGTGTTTATTTATTTATTTTTTATTTATTTTACATTTGCTTACCGGGATAGTCCGACTGGATATAAGTCCATTTTCAGCGGAGGCCCAGGGAGAAAAGCTCCAACAAGGTTACAACATTTTCTTCAAGAATTTACACATCAAGTTATTTACATTGAAAAAGTTATACAAGAGTTATTTACAATGTTATAGCGTTGTTTCCACAGAGACTCACAGTTACAAGATCAGTACATTATACTTGTAGAAAAGGTCAGAATGTATTAGAAAAACAGTGTTGTTTTTCTTTTTATCATCATTTAAATGTTCGTAGATTCTGCGTTTTAGGTGTCTCTCGGTTTTACCCACGTAGAAGGCATCACAAGACCCACATGTAACTATGTAAACCAGACCTTGTGAATTGCAATTGGAATAGTTATTATCTATTCTCTTATTTCTTGCTTCTATATACAATTCTTCACCCTGTAATATATGTTTATATTGGTTGCAGGCCCCACACTTAAAAGTCCTCCTCCTTTTGTGTGTAAAGACCTTTAAGTTGGCTGCATATTCCAGTAAATTTTTAATATTTTGCACTTTCCTGAAAACTACTTTAAGGGGTTTATTCTTAAACACTTCCAGATCTGTAAATTCAGAAAAATTGTTCCATTCCCTTTCTAGGATGGATTTAATCTGCTATGCAGTCCACTAAAATTGGTCACAAAGGCCCTACAAAAATCTTCTTGGATAATTTTTCATGTTGGACTTTGTGTAGACATAACTAGGCCTGTACCCAAAACTGGTGCATATTTTTTTCTCCCTTGCATTACTTCTGTCTGTATATTAATAATAAAGTCCATTGGATAGCCCCTATCCTTGAATATTTTTTGTAATATCATACATTCATTCTGAAAATCCTGGTCACCAGATGTCATATGGCTTACACGGACATACTGCCCTTTAATAATACTTTTTTTCTGGAATGAAGGATGTGCACTGCCGTAACTAATATATGTATTGGAAAATGTTGGTTTTCTGTAAACAACTGACTTGAACCCATTTCCATTTCCTGTATTTTGTATTGCTACATCCAAGTAATTAAATTTCTATGTTGTTACCCAATGTGTGAACTGAAGAAACGTTGTAGTTTGTGACAAGTAGTTCATGAATTCCTCTAATATAGTCATATCTGCTATCCAAAAAAATACAGATATCATCAAGATAGGATACAGGCCTAGTTACGTCTACACAAAGTCCAACACGGAAAACTATCCAAGAAGATTTTGGGATTGCATAGCAGATTAAATCCATCCTAGAAAGGGAATGGAAAAAATTTTCTGAATTTACAGATCTGGAAGTGTAGAAGAATAAACCCCTTAAAGTAGTTTACAGGAAAGGGCAAAATATTAAAAATTCACTGGAATATGCAGCCAACTCACAGGTCTTTACACACAAAAGGAGGGGGACTTTTAAGTGTGGGACCTGCAACCAATGTAAACATATATTACAGGATGAAGAATTGTATACAGAAGCAAGAAATAAGACAATGCATAAGAACTATTCCAATTGCAATTCGCAAGGTCTGGTTTACATAGTTACATGTGAGTCTTGTGATGCCTTCTACATGGTTAAAACCGAGAGACACCTAAAACGCAGAATTTATGAACAATTAAATGATGTTAAAAAGAAAAACACTAATGCTCGGTATAGACATACACTGGAACACAGCAATGCCCAGCTCTTTTTTTCAATAATTGAAAAGGTTCCTAGAGAAATAAGAGGGGGTCCCTGGGAAACTATACTAGAGTTTAGAGAAACTTTTTGGCAAATAACTTTGGAAGCCAATAGGTTCCCAGGGCTGAATGAATTTATTTCCATTTTGCCCCTTTTAAAACTCAGATCGGCTAAGTTATAAATGTGGCCTGTTATTGTTTGTATTTTTTAACATATGAATACTAGTTTATATAGATGAGTTGATATAATAATTTTTTTTATGTAGCATATATTTATTTATACACACTTTTACTATATTAATATTTAAGAAACTTCTATTCTACTAAGATTAAATATTTTTAATTGTTGGATGTTATAGATTATTTTAGTATTTTAAACTTTTCTCATGTAAGCATTTTTTAGCACATTCACATAAGCATTTTATAGTACATGTACTTCTAGGATTCTCATTTGTGAATAGTATGCCATTAATGATTTTAATCAACTCATTAATCAGTCAAATGAATTGTATAAAACAGGTGAATGTGGATGGCTTTATGTTGTGTCTGATGAAGCCTGGGGGATACTCGGACGAAAATGCCTTGTTTAAATCCAGCGTTAATATTCTTAATAAAAGTTGGTGTTCTCCGTGGAGCTCTTCAGCAGTCCAGTCATTTTGGTTACATGACACATACAAACACAAGCAGATTGTGAATATATCGTAGCCAAAAGCCTAGTAGTGCCAGATGCAAACAGTCTCTGGCAAAGCAACGAGGTTTGTCGACCATGTCATCCCAGACTGACAAACTGGATCTCCTTTGAATGACAACAAAAACTAAGCCAATTATTGAAATCGATCATTTTTGTTTATAACGTGGCATCATTATAGGTGATGGTAATATGTTGCTCAAGGCTAGGGACGTACCTCCCTGGGACACATACTTAGAGAGCTCAATAATGTCTCTCTTCATATAGTCCAGTGAGGTATGCGTCAAGTCGTTCACTGCAACATGAGCTATGTTAGAAGTCATAATTGTAGTTGTTGCTGAGAGACCTGAGTGCATGCATGATCTGATGAATCTTGGCACCAGACAGGAAGCTGACCATGACTTTCTCTTTATCTAACCTGGTGAGTGGGATATCCATGTGTCTCACTATGGAGTCTCCAATGACAAGAAAAAATTGGTTTATTAGTGTTATGCCTTAAGGACTTGGCAGGTGAAACACTTGTGTTGCTGTGTGTTTTGGGTGCTGTGGAAACTGTGTTTGTTGTAGCAGTCTTGTGTTTTGAAGGTCTCTGGTGTTTCAGTAAATTTTTTGAGAGAAACTCCATATATTTTGATTTATGTGTTGGATGCGTACTGTGTGTATGAGTAGTGGTGGGTGAGCTGACAACCTCTTCAGTGTTACTGTTTCAAGTACTAGATAGCAGGGATTCAAGATTCTTGGTGTAGATGCATCTCTCTCACTTTGTATTAGTTATTAAACTAATTAGTTATTAGTAGAAGGTTGTCAGTGTACATAAGGCAGTTGCTATACTGTCTCAGGAAACCCAAGTCAACAAGGCTGGCAGGAGAAATGGGGGTAATCCAACTGTCCATAATGCTAGGTTTGAAGAACTGTTATCACAAAGAGTGTGCTTTCAGGACTCATCTAGGAGGTGCTCTGTAGTTGGATATTTCTGAT
Source organism: Protopterus annectens (assembly GCF_019279795.1). NCBI lineage: Eukaryota > Metazoa > Chordata > Ceratodontiformes > Protopteridae > Protopterus > Protopterus annectens. Next base: position 618,578,297 of record NC_056745.1, read on the forward strand.
GGGGTTTTTGGCTGGTGGTTTAATAGGTCACAGCTCACTAGCAATACTTCTTAGACCAGAAATGTACTGAAGATGAGGAGTATGCTAATGTATTACAGTTGTATCCAAGGGAAAACATGTTGAAATTATCTGACGGCTATGTAGCAGAATTGTGCAGCAGTGAGCAGTGATGCATGACATGTGGGGCTTAAATATCAGAAGCTAAAAACTTAAACTTTAAAAAAAAAAAAACCCTCAGAAGAACCATTGAAGGTGTTTACTCCAAGCCCTAAACCAATCACCCTTCACCAGAAAGGTTCCAATCAACACACTTCTCTCACAAGGGTGCAGAATGGCACCTTCCAATCAATGACAGTTGGGAAAATCTGCTTAGTATAAAATAGCCACTACAAACAGACCCAGATGCAGCAAACCTGTATGTGGACTATGCTACAGCTGCTAGCTACACTAATTTAGGTGGGAAACACAAAAAATGTTTTAAACAGTAGAGGAACAGCAAGGAGACACTAAAAATGTCTCCTGGACTTTGAACTGTGTGACAATGTTTCTTTAAAACAACATTTACTATCATGTGATCTATTCAGGTAATTGGAATGGATACTTTGTATCCAATTAAGTATATATTGCAGCGCTTTTACAAAGTGATTTTATGGTCTGATGACGCATCCAATTTGGATGTGAAAGCATTCACCATTTTATACTGTTCTATTTTATGCATTTTACATGTGTTGTATATTAAATCTGTTTAATACTTGAACACCTGTGCCATGTTCTCTCTCTATTTGTAATCTACATCTGGTTATGTTTTGAGAGGACTGTGAATTCCACTTTTGGTACCTTTTGTCTCTGCTGTGCTCTGTTTTTTTTTCAGTGAAGTAGAACATGGCTGAAGGTCGAAATCTAGAGCTGGATTATAACCCCAGTATGCTGAAAAAGCATTTACGGTCGGAACGTTTTTCTAATCTACTGCAGACTGAAGGTAATCCATTGCTGAAATGAGATACATTTGACTTTGAAAAAGACTACAGAAGGAGCAGAATTGTTTATGCCATGAAACTTCACCTTCAAAAGAGTCGTAAAATCAATCAAGACATTATTGACTTCTCAGCTGATAATGTATTTTCTTGGCTAGAACTAGAGTCTCCCCTTCTACTCAGCAACCAGTATCAGTGAGTTCCACAAAAACTGTTCCTTCATCTGAGAACACCTCGGCTGATACTGCCAAAGAACCTGCTCCTTGACTTCAGTGGATGTCAAGAGCAAAGGGCTCCACTTGTAGTTGATGTTTTTCAGGTTTTTCCAACACTGCCTCTATTGATAAGGGTCCTACCAAGGACCAGATGATCACTAAGAGGCAGGAGAAAGAGGAAACAATCCACGGAGAACACTCAGCCTTCAACACTAAAGAAAATCTGGTATCCAACCAAGGCTCTCTGATTTGGAACATTTCTGGTATGACAGAGTACCTATACACGTGCAGCTTTCCCTGATTTGTTCTATGATAGAATTAGTCTTAGATAATAATGTCTTTTGTTTGAAAATAATTATATTCAGAAATCTGGTGTTGCCATGGAAATGTCATGTGCCAATTCATATGCCAATATGGTGAAGGCACACTGGGAGACTATGTTTTAGTGAATAATCAGTATGTTAATTCTATTATATTTTATAGGCATTTTATAGCTATTTTTATACTTTGGATGGGGACTGTTGAATCACTGACTCATTTTGTTGAATTTTTAAATACTACTACTATTACTTTTTTTCTCAGACTCACAATGAACTGGTCCAGAAGTGAAATGGAGTTTTTAGATTTGAAACTGGTGAGGAATGATGACCATTTAATCAACAATAAACTTTACAGGAAACCTTGTTGGAGAAATGCTGTTTTACAGAGAAAGAGCATGCATCCAACATATGTTTACAAGAATATTGTAAAGGGGCAAGCTTTAAGGGCATCCAGGCTAACTAGTAATGATAATTTTGAGTCCGTTTTATCTACTTTAACTGGTGACAATTTTTGAACAGAGGCTACAGTCAGAGAGATCTTACCCCTTTCTGACTAAGGAAGATGTTGACAGGAAAGGTAGAGGCTGCCCTTACTTTTCTAATGATAGACTGTCAGCACAATAACAAGGTTCTATTAGCAAAGAAAGGAATCGAAGGCCAAGACTAACCATTTCGTTTTCATCTAATGTTAACCAAATATATGACATTTATAAGAAGAATTGGCATATATTAACAACCGAAGAACATATTTTGAATGTTGTAGGAGATAGACCTAGCTTCTCCTTTAAGAACAGGAAGTCCCTAAAGAGACCTCTATGCTATGGTAATCAGTCTAATACTACTTATTATTCATGGAGGCAAGGTACTTATATTTGCAGTTACATGAAAAATGGTAATAATTTCCTGCATCTTAGTTCTAAGACTTATAAATTTTCTTTTTCTGTCAACTGCTCAAGCACAAATTTGATTTATTTAGCTACATGCAGGCTATGTCCTGCATTTTATATTGGAAAAACTAATTGGTCACTTCGTGAATGAGTGTGTGAGCATTTGTATGAAATACATAGAAGAGATATAAAAACATTCTTTATGGAGACATGTCATTAAGGAAGGTGACAGCCATACCTTTACATTTATGGTTAGACAGATAATTGTACCTAATAATAGGCTGGGGGTTATTAGGAGTCATACGGAAAAATCTGAGATGAAATGGATTATTTCTTTGCAATCAGATAAAGGTTTTGGACTGAATGACAATGTTTCTTTAAAACTGCATTTAAGATTAGATGATCTACTCGGGTAACTGGAATGGATACTTTGTATCCAATTAAGTATATACTGCAATGCTCTTTCAAAGTGTTTTTATGGTCTGATGAAGCATCCAATTTGGATGTGAAAGAACTCACTGTTTTATACTGTTCTATTTTATGCTTTTTGTGTGTGTTGTATATTAAATTTGTTTAATACTTGAACAGCTGTGCCATGGTCTTTGTTTGGATTCTATGCCTGGTTGTGTCTTGAGAGGGCTGTGAATTCTACTTTTGGTGCATTTTGTCGCTGCTGTGCTTAAATACCAGAAGCTAAAAACTTTAAAAAACTTTTAAAAACTTAAAAAAAAAACACACAAAAGAATCAATGAGGGTGCTTACTCCAAGCTCTGGACCAAACATCCTTCACCAGACAGGTTCCAATCAGCACACTTCTTTCGCAAGGGTGCAGAAGGGCCCTTCTAATAAAAGATGTCTTGAAAAATGTGGTCAGAATACAACTGGCTACACTAATTTAGGCAGGAAACACTAAAAAATGTTTTAAACAGCAGTGAGACATTAAAAAATGTTTTAAACAGCAAGGAGACACTAACGAATCTTTTAAACAGCAAACAAATCAGTTATTTAAAACTAAATTCAAATGCCATGGAACAACTAGTCACCGTCCCCACAAGAGGAGAAAATATACTAGATCTCATCATCACGAACATGGGGACAAAATGCTCCACACCGGAAGTATATCCCTCATTGGTGAGATCAGATCATAAACTAATCTCACTAGAAATCCACATCCCGCCCCCACCCTAAACAAAAAAGACCACAGTGAAGAACTTTTCTAAAGCAAACTTCACACTACTCAAGACAGGTGTGGTATCCTTCAAGGCCCCCGAGCCAATGGAAACCACAACCCAAGCTGCGGAAGCCCTTACAAATGCCTTCTATGAACACCTTCAGGACTGCATGGATCAGGCAATCCCAAATAAAACCAAGACTCTTTCCACCAAGGGCAAACGTCCAGTCTGGTGGACCCCAGCCATAAACAAACTTTACAATAAGAGGAGAAAGCTATTACATGATAGAGCAAAATCCCAAAAGGGAAGGCATCTTTGATCAGCACTAGCAAGAAACTACGATCCCTCATAAAATCATCCAAGGCCAACTTTGAGAGAAAAATTGCCATAGATTCAAAAGACAATCATAAGGCCTTCTTCAGCTACGTCAGAAACCTGGGTGGAAACTCCCAGATATGCTCAGAATTAGTCCAAAATGATACAAAAATCACTGAACCCACAGACATTGCCAACATACTGGCAGACAGGTTCAGCAAACTTCACCCCCTCCCCAAAGGAGAGATAACTATCCCAACTGAGAGTAGCCTCCTAGACATCTCAAATGCGCAGGTGAAAGCTGCTCTCTCTAAAGCTAAAACACAGCATCAATGGGACGGATGGGGTCCCCGGCTGTGTGCTACATGAACTCAATGAAGAACTAAACCTGCACATAAGGCAGCTGTTTAATCTTAGCCTCACCACAGGATATGTGCCCAAGGAGTGGCGTGGCAACTGTGGTCCCACTCCACAAAGGCGGTGCCTCTGGACCCTGGTAATTACCCCCATAAGCTTAACAAGCCTGGTCTGCAAAGCTATGGAGAGGATCATAATGGAACTCATAAACAAGGACATAGGGGACTTGCAGACCTTGGACCCAACCCAGTTTGGCTTTGTCAAGGGCAGATCTTGCCTTTTGAACTTGGTGACTTCTTGAAACAGTCACCAAGGCCATTGATGAGGAAAGGCAGTCCATACAGCCTACCTTGACCTTGCAAAAGCTTTCGACACAATACCCCACTCTGGTATTATAGAGAAACTTACCAGCTTAAATGTAAACCCATATGTCACAAGATGGGTTGCAAACTGGCTAAAGGACAGAACCCACAGGGTTAGAGTTGCTGGAGCCATGTCAGACTCCAAGCCGGTTACAAGTGGAGTCCCACAGGGCTCAGTCCTTGGCCCCCTATTGTTCGTCATCTACATCTCAGAAGTACAGGCAAACATAGGAGGACTATGGCTGACAAAGTTTGTGGATGACTGCAAACTGGGTGCCATAGTGGATAGTACATCGGACACAGACATCCTTCAGAGGGGTCTCATGGAAACTGATAGCTGGTGCCAGAGCCATGGCCTGAAGTTAAACGCAAAAAAGTTTATAGTCATACCCTTCAGGAAAAACAAGGTAACCCCAAGCTACCATATAGGTGGCAACCCACTAAGCACAAAAGAGGTTATCAGGGACCTGGGGACCCAGGTTGACAGTGGCCTCTCGTTTGACGCTCACGTTGCTAAAGTGGTTTGAAAGACCTTCTACATTGCCCACCTGATCATGAAGGGATTCACATCCAGATCAAGTGAGGTCATTGTTCCCCTGTACTCTTCACTTATCAGACCAATGATCGAGTACAATGCCCCATTCGGGATGTATCTCACCCGACACCTGCAGCAATTGGAGAGACCCCAAAAGTTCCTCACCAAAAGGATAAAGGGACTCCAAAACCTGTCATATGCTGCCAGACTGAAGAAACTCCAACTCTTTTCAGTTGCATACCGTCTGCTCAGAGGTGACCTGTGCCTGACATACAAGGCTATGACCAACCCGGAATTAATGGACATGCTCCACCTCAAAAAATCCAAATCCACCAAAACCACTAGAGCAAGAGACTTAAACCTTAGCACGGATATAAATAGGACATGCTGGAGGGATAGATTTATCACCCAGAGACTCCCCATGCTGTGGAATAAAATCCCGGTCCATGTGAGGCAGAAATCTTGACCGGTGGATGGGAGATTGTAGGTTTACCCCGGGAATCATCTCTGTGTCACTACTGGACAGAGGCACAACAAACTAATGGGCACAGTATTTCTAACATAAGGGGCAGCGTAAGCCACATAACTTTGGGCTAGGCTTATAAATGCCCTAGGGCAGTTAGCCTAGTATAAACCTATGAACCTATGAATATATGCATGATGGGAAAACAAAACTAACAGAACAGATGCTTTGCAAACTGTGAAAAGTAGCAACAATTACTTTCCTATTTACTATCCGTACAAATGGCAAACGGAGCTATGCAAACACTGAAAACAGCAACAAAATATGATTTAACATGTACAGTATGGCAGACAAATACAGTACAAACAGTGCAGTTTAGTTTACAGTATTAAAATACAGTATTAAATAAGCAGAACACAATAAAAAGTGGAGTAAATGGTATAATCAAGCAAAAAACAGGAACTTATGGTGTTTGGGAAGCTCAGAGGTCTCTAGTCATCTGGTATCTCAGCTCAAGAGTTGTGGCTGGTAGCCCACCTCAGTTCATCTCAGTTAAAACAAGCCAAATGCTAGAGCATCAGCCTGCAGACTATTGCAAGACTAACACATAACCAGAGGTCCGAATCAAACCCTGTACAGTACAGTTGTGTACACTTACCATAAAATGTAGATGTTCGAGTGTATTCACTGTTGCAGTCATCACATTTGGGTTATCCCTGCCAAGGTAGCCCTCGGCTCGCCTGAATACCAGAGACTTGGTATTTCTGCGTCAGTTGCTGTCACTTCAGGACTGACGTCAGGTGGTCAGTGGTATAAAGGAAGGCATCCGACACCATTACATCACTTTTTCTTGCCTTAATCTGTAAGGAGCCCCCAAAGTAGGAGGCCAGGCTCTGGTGGTAGAACCCCACCAATGGAAAATAAATACCAATATGTCCCTCATAAGGAAAGGAGAACAACAAGGGAAAAAACAGGAAGAAAAAGAGAAAGGGGGTTGGAGGGAGGGAAACCAAGACTGCAACAGTAAATACACTAACATCTACATTTATGGTAAGTGTACACAACTGTACTATGTTCTTCATGTTTCACTGTTGCAGTCATCACATTTGGTTAGATTCCCAAAGTTGAGGAAATGGGTAGAAGCAGTCCAGGAAGCTACGGCTGGCTAGCATGCTCTGCAAGACTGCAGAGGCAAACCATTCCCTTGGATTTGGAGAAGAGAGGCAGGTGGTAATGCCTGGTAAAATTATGAACAGATGTCCAGGAGACAGCCTCCAGGATGTCCCTGGTGGGGACTCCTCTGAGGAAAGCTGCAGAGGTGGAGGCTGCTCTGGTGGAGTGTGTCTTGACCCCCGCGGGGGAGGCTTGCCATGCTGTTTGTAGCAAAAATGGATGCAGTGTACTATCCATTTGGAAATGGTTTGCTTGGAGATGGCTTTGCCTTATGCCCCTGAAGCAAAGCTAACCAGCAAATGATAAGACTTTCTGAAGGGTTTAGTCCTGTCCAGATAGTATCTGAGCTGTCTGTGCACATCTAGAGAGTGCAGAATCCCTTTCCCCCTTGTTTTGAGGGTTAGGGAAAGAAAGTGGGTAAATAGATGGATTGGTTGACAGCCACATTGGACACAACCTTGGGCATGAAGGATGGATTAGTTCTGAGGGATGCATGGAAGATGATGAAGGGTTCCACAACCATGAATGCTTGCAACTCAAACTCGTCTGGCTCAAGTGATAGCCAGGAGGAAGACCGTCTTCCAGGAGAGAAATTTTAGATCTGCAGAAGAAGCTGGTTCGAAAGGGGGCAGGGTGAGCTTTTCCAAGACAAATTTAAGGTCCCAAGCTGGTGTTGGTGCCTCAAGTTGCTAGCCCCTCTGAGGGTGTGAAAAAAAAGACTGATCAATGGGAAAGTGAGCAGAAATAGCAGAGGCATGAATTTTTACAATGGAGAAAGAGAGACCACTGTGTAGTAAGTCAGCTAAGTAATCCAGGGTGAGAGGGATGGACAGCTGTGACGTACTGGCCCCCTTAGCCTGGATCCAGGTGCAGAACCTTTTCCACTTATCTGCATAAGACTTTATGGTGCTAGGATGTCTGGCCTCTCTGATAACACCCAGAACCTGTTTACTGAGGATGGCAGATTGGTCAGGCTATAAGTCAAGCTGCCAAACTGAGTGTCTGCAATTGGGGTGCATGAATTCCCCTTCCCTCTGGGTTAGGAGGTTTGGAATCTGAGGAAGGTTCCATGGAGGCAGCGGGGACAGGCTGTGCAGGAGGGGTACCAGTGCAGTCTGGGCCAGTCTGGAGCTATGAGAATGGTCCTTGGTTTTTCCTCCATTATTTTGAGCAGTACCCTGGGAATGAGAGGTAGGGAAAGAAAGGCATAGACAGAGAGATTTACCCAGGGGAAGGACAGGGCATACACATTCCAAGCCATGCAGTGATGCTGCCTGGTGCAGAATTAGCTGAGTTGATGGTTGGTGCGGGAGGCAAAGAGGTCGTCTGGGTTACCCATTTCTGAGTTATTAGTAAAAAGGTGTTTCTGTTGAGCTGTAACTCGTGGGGGTCCAAAAGCTTTCTGCTTAATTGGTCTGCCAGGGAGTTGAGAGAGCCTGGCAGGTATTGTGATAAGTATATTTGCATGGAAGAGGCTGTGAACCAAAGGGTCATGGAGCCTGCACAGAGGGTAGGAGTGACTCCCTCCCTGCTTGTTGATGTCCCAAATCACAGTGGTGTTGTCTGTTTGGATTAGGAGAACCCCTGGTGAGAGAACAGGTTTGAAAGCTATCAAGGCCTGCTGCACAGCCATCATCTCTTTTTGACTGATGTGCAGGGGGAGCTGCTGGGGATTCCATTGGTGCTATATGCACCTGCCATCCAGGTGTGCACCTCAAGCACAGTCTGATGCATCTGTGGTGAGGGTCTGGGTGGCGTGGTGTTGGGAGAAGGGAAGTCCATTGTTGTGGGAGCAGGCTGTTGCCCACCAAAGAAATTCCTTCCTCAGGCAAGGAATAATAGGCAGAAGAGTTTGCAGATCTTGAGAGTGTTGACACCAAAGGCTCTAAGTGCCATTGAGGTTTCCTCATATGCAGTATGCCATATGCAATGAGGAGAATGCAAGAGGCCATGAACCCTAGGGCTTGCAGGATTTTCCTTGCAGAAAGCTGGGACCTGGTGGCCAGTTGAGAGACGTAAGCAGATAGTAAAATTTGTTTATCTGGTGTAAGACATGCCATCTGGGATGCTGTGTCCAGACTTGCTCCCAGGAAGATTATCCTTTTGGTGGGTACCTGTTTGGATTTCTTTTCATTGATTGGGTACTCTAGAGAGGTTAGTAGGTCCATTACGAAGGCCAGGTCATTGAGCAGCTTTTCATGGCTGTCTGACTGAATAAGGCAGTCATCTAAGTAGAAGTAAATCTGAATATTTCTTTGTCTGCAAAAGGCAATAGCCGGAGCCAGGCATTTTCTGAAAACTCTGGGATCAGTAGATAAGCCAAAGGGAAGTGCAGAGAACTGAAGGTGCTGAGATCCTGCCCTGACGTGGAGATATTTTCTGCAGGACTCCCTGATAGGAATGTGAAGGTAGGCCTCTTTTAGGTCCAGGGTGGCTAGCCAAGTGTCCTTGGAGAGCATGGGTAGCAGCTGCTGGAGAGTGAGCATTTTAAATTATGGGATCACCAGGAAGGTGTTTAGAATGGATAGATCAAGGATGGGGCACCAGGTGCCCTCTTTTCTGGGCACTAGAAAAAGTCTGGAGTAGAAACCTTGGCCTATCTGCTCCACAGGAACATGTTCTACTGCCCCCAAGGAGAGCAGGGAATGGATTTGCTTTTGAGCCTCGGCCCACTGATTTGGTGGTCGATCTGGGAACCCTGTTGGGGTTGGAAGGGTGTGGAAGGAGAATTTGTACCCCTGAGAGACAATGTTCAGAACTCATGGGTCCTTGGTAATGGTGGCCCACGTGCTTGAGTGAAATGAGAATTTTCCTCCTAAGGGTATGTGAAGGTGGGCAGAGGCAAGGTCGGGAGGGGGCGAGTCATTGTGAGTTCTTACCATAAGGGGGTGGCTTAGAACTCCCTGGTTTTGAAGTGGAGGTAGCCCACTGCTTAGATCTCTGCGATCCCTGGGGCTGCTGTCTGGGGATTCTGTTTCCACGGGGCCTAGACTGGCCCAATCTACTCAGAGCAGGAAAGGACCAGTGCTTGGAGGGAAAATGCCTGCTGAACCTAGGGAGCTGAACCTGTAAGAAATCTTTAACAGTCTGCATAGATTTTGCTTTTTGTTCCATCTATAAAACCTCTTCTGCTTTAGTACCAAATAAGTTATCTTTGTGTAAGGGTGCATCCAACAATTTTGATTTGACATGGTCTGGCAGAGGTTGTTCCTTAAGCCATGCATGTCTCCTAATGACAGATCCAGTGACTGCTGCACTGCAAGAAGCTTCTAGGTGGTCAAAACCACAGTGCAAAGTGTGTTTAATTACTTGAACAGCAGAATGCATTACGTCCTATAAATCTTTAGATTCTGCCCATGCATGAAAGGAGGCAATTTTTTGTTTAAAGAGTTCCAAGGTATGTTGCTGATACTTAAGCATATGGAACGGATAATTTAGTGACCTGATAGCAAGGGTAGCTGAGGTGTATACTTTTTTACCCCATCTGTCCATTCCTCGGGAATCCCTGTCTGAGGGGGTGAGATTCTTAGCTGAAGGTTGCTTTAATCCCTTTAGGCCTTTGACCTCAGGGTCAGCTGTTGGATTTTTAAAAAGATACCTGTGAGAGTCAGGGACTCTGTAGTACCTGTCTGGTTTTCTGGGAGCAGAAGAGAGGGCGTCTGGAGTCAAGCTGGATTCAAGGAAGACATCATTCACCACATCTAGGACTGGGGGGATGGCTAAGGACCTGTGTTGTGGAAGGTCCATGAACTCTGAGTCTCTTTTTAGACTGTGGGTAGTGTTGACTCTCAAACTGAAAATCCTCCCTTAAGGTATGCATGGTTTCCCCAAAGGAAAAATCCTCTGTGGGAGAGGCTGAAGGAATGGATTCCTCTGCATCAGAATCCTCATATGTGGAGAGGGGCTGCATGTTTTCATAGTCAGATGCATCTGATTCATCTGACTCTTGTTCAGACAAAACTACTGGAGACAGACCTCTTCTCTTTTTTGTTGGAGTGGCTTGGCTTCCCCTAATCAGCATGATAATGTCTTCTGCCATTTTAAGCATTCGAGACTGTGGCAAGGGAGCAGGCGCCTGAGAATGGAAAGTCGGTTTCTTGGGTATAGATCGACCCCTAGGCCTAAGGAACTCTGCTGTTTTCTAAAGAACGGAAGCCATGAAAGAAGGTGTCAGTTTACGTCGGGATTCGGTGTTCTGAAGGAATTCCTTGGAAGCCTGTGCCTGCACAGTGGCTCAGGACCCATCCAAGGTAGAGAAGAATGCAGGATCCTTAAATGAAGAAGAGTTCTGCAGCATACCCGACTCCAAAAGGGGCTTGGTAGCAGCCTGTGAATTAAATGAAGTGGGCATCAGGTGTTGCAAAAGCGTCTCACTGAGTTCTGGAGAACTGACTATCAGATTAAAGGAAGCTTCATCGGAAGGTTTAGTCCTGTGTGGTCTGTCTCTGTCTTTATGTTTACATCTTTTCAGAAGATCTGCTGTTGGATGGCTTACCGAAGCCATATGCTACAATAAGGGCCCAACGATGAATACTTCTGGCATTAAACAAAGCACAGAAGTGACAATGATGGACGTCGTGGTCTGGGCTAGACAAGTGACGTACTAAGAGTGGAAGTGTCCCAGTGTGGTATTTGATTTCCACATACGAGACAATTAACTTTTTCTGACATCAGTTAGTGCAAGAAAAAAGGATCCCCACTGGGGTACTTAACTATCAAAGACTTCAACTACAATTCGGAAACGGAACTCAGGTAGCGGCCAACCGGCACTCGTGTGAACTGCTTCTGCTTTGGGCTCCATGGCAAGAAAGACTGATGTAATGATGTCAGATGCCTTCCTTTATACCACTGATTACCTCACATCAGTCCTCAAGCGACAGCAACTGATGCAGAAATACAAAGTCTCTGGTATTCAGGCCGGCCGAGGGCTACCCTGGCAGGGAAAATCCAAATGTGATGACTGCAACAGTGAAACACGAAGAACATCTTGCATCTGTGACAAAAATACCTTACGCATTATGCCAACCCCTCCCACTATATAAATATAAATAAATATATATATATATATATATATATATATATATATATATATACATATATATATACATACATATATACACATATACAACACACATACACACAATCACATATACATACACACACATATATTTAAAGACATATATATATATATATATATATATATATATATATATATATATATATATGTATATATGTATACACACTCTATATATATATATATATTTATACATACACAAATACATTATACATATACATAAATAGGTCTACTTCTAAATTTTGAACTTTCAAAACGTCAACTTTCTTGTGGTTGAGATCATAAGTTTAAAGTTTTAAAAGTTCGAAATTTAGAAATTTTTTTTTTACATTTTTGCACTGGGACAAGCTCCCCTGCACCCACCACACAGTCAGCTAATTAAATACACTAACTCAGAGATTGTAATACCGCAATAAATATGGTAAATATAGTATTCCGCACTGTACATCAATCTCCATTTAAATGGTTTGAACTTTCAAAACTTCAATCTTATGGTCTTGATCATAAGAAAGTCGACATTTTGAAAGTTCAAAACTTAAAAGTAGACCCATTTACACACACACACACACACACATCTATATGTCTATATGCACATACATACACAAACACACACACACATATATGTATATACGTGTGTGTACATGCAGAGATATATACATAAACATAAAAACAAACTTTTGCTATTTCAGAAGGAACATAGACACTAGGCTATTCTTAGTGTTTTGGTCACTCTTTTATAAAATGTGATTTAAATGAATAAAAGACTGACCAAAACATCGAGGATAGCCCAGCATCTATGTTCCTTCCAAAATAGCAAAAGTTTCTTAAATTTCTATTAATAGTTGTTTATACTTTTGCTGTAGTGGCATTACACTATACATATTTACATAGATATATATGGTGCACCACAGAGGTGCAGCGGTTAGCAATGTTGCCTCACAGAAAGAGCTCCCCGTTTTGATTCTCAGCTGTGGTGTCTTCTGGGTGTAGTCTTCATACTGTCCCTGTGTTCACATGGGTGTCCTCCGGGTACTCTGGTTTCCACCCACATTCCAAAGAAATTCAGCAAGTGGACT
>NC_056745.1:618591719-618644301 GCF_019279795.1 Protopterus annectens
TTCAAACTAACCCACTTAGAAGAAAATGCATATTTAGATATATATTTTATGATACAGCTGATGTCCACCACATCAGAAGTACTGCACAGTGCTCCTCGTCCATTTCAGTACCTTTTTTATCCATATCATTGTGCCTGAATGTCGTAGTAAAAGAATCATATACCTTAGCTTACCTTTTACTGGTGGAGATGTAGTCCGTGGGTAAAAATAAATAAATCCTCCTCACTCTGAGTCTTCTCTTTCGTCGCCGCGATCTCACTCCTTCCTTCAGCTGAAACTTTACCGCAAATGTAAAAAACGGCTGAACGGTGCTTTGGCGCATGCGCAGACCAGCTGAAAGACGCTGTTGGCGCATGCACAGAACAGCTTAAGGACGCGGACGTGAAAACACACGGAAAATAAGTGAAATTTCAATATAAGGGTCGCAGGCCGCATGGAAGAGCTCTGAGGGCCGCATGCGGCCCGCGGGCCGCGGGTTGGACACTCCTGCTGTAGAGAGACAGGCACAACTTCAGTTGAGTTAATATTCAGTGAAAAAGACAAATAAATAAATTAAATACAGTACTACATGCAAAAGAGCAGATAAAAGTATACTTAAATTCACTTATACGTCCAGCTGATTTCAGGTAGATGTTAGCCAGCCAAAGCTCTGATATTAAGTAGAGATAACTCAAAATGCACCACTTATATAAGGCAAGAATGTCAGTGATGGGCTGAAACTACCCACCACTGCTCTCAATGACTACACAGAAATTCTAAAAAGTACTCTGTAGAAAGACAGCCACAACTTCAGTTGAGTTAATATTCAGTGAAAAACACAAATAAAAAAATTAAATATACAATACTACATGCAAAAAAGCAGATAAAAGTGTACTTAACTTCACTTACATATCCAGCTGAAATCAGGTACATGTTAGCAAGCCAAAGCTCTAATATTAAGCAGAGATAATTTAAAATGTACCACTTATATGAGGCAAGAATGTCAGTGATGAGCTGAAACTACCCCCCCCCCCCCCACTGCTATCTATGACTACACAGAAATTCTAAAAAGTACTCTGTAGAGAGACAGGCACAACTTCAGTTGAGTTAATATTCAATGAAAAACACAAATAAACAAAGTAAATACCAAACTTCATGCAAAAGAGCAGAGAAAAGTGTACTTAAATTCACTTGTACGTGCAGCTGATTTCAGGTATATGTTAGCCAGCCAAAGCTCTGATATTATGCAGAGATAACTCAAAATGTACCACTTATATAAGGCAAGAATGTCAGTGATCAGCTGAAACTACCCCCAACTGTTATCAATGGCTCCACAGAAATTGTAAAAAGTACTCTGTAGAGAAACAGTGGCAACTTCAGTCAAGTTAATATTCTGTGAAAAACACAAATAACTAAATTAAATACAGTACTACATGCAAAAGAGCAGATAAAAGTGTACTTAAATTCACTTATATTTCCAGCTGATTTCAGGAAGATGTTAGCTGGCCAAAGCTCTAATATTAAGCAGAGATAGCTCAAAACGTACCACTTATATAAGGCAAGAATGTCAGTGATGAGCTGAAGCTACCACTCACTGCTATCAATGGCTACACAGAAATTCTAAAAAAAGTACTGTGTAGAGAGACGGCCACAACTTCAGTTGAGTTAATATTCAGTGAAAAACACAAATAAATAAATTAAATACAGTACTACATGCAAAACAGCAAATAAAAGTGTACTTAAATTAACTTATACCTCCAGCTGATTTCAGGTAGATGTTAGCCAGCCAAAGGTCTCATATTAAGCAGAGATAACTCAAAATGTACCACTTATATAAGGCAGGAATGTCAGTGATGAGCTGAAACTAACCCCCACTGCTATCAATGGATATACAGAAATTCCAAAAAGTACTCTGTAGAGAGACAGCCAGAACTTAAGTTGATTTATTATTCAGTGAAAACGCAAATAAATAAATTAAATACAGTACTACTTGCAAAAGAGCAGATAAAAGTGTACTTAAATTCACTTATACGTCCAGCTGATTTCAGTTAGATGTTAGCCGGCCAAAGCGCTGATATTAAGCAGAGATAAGTCAAAATGTGCCACTTATATAAAGCAAGAATTTCAGTGATGAGCTGAAACTACCCCTACTGCTATCAATGGCTACACAGAAATTCTAAATAGTACTCTGTAGAGAGACAGCCACAATTTAGTTGAGTTATTATTCAGTAAAAAACACAAATAAATAAATTGAATAGAGTACTACATGCAAAAGAGCAGATAAAAGTGTACTTAAATTCACTTATACTTCCAGCTGATTTCAGGTAGATGTTAGCCGGCCAAAGCTCTGATATTAAGCAGAGATAAATAAATATGTACCAGTTATATAAGGCAAGAATGTCAGTGATGAACTGAAACTACCCCCCCCCCCCACTGCTATCAAAGGCAACACAGAAATTCTAATAAGTACTCTGTAGAGAGACAGGCAGAACGTCAATTGAGTTAATAATCAGTGAAAAACACAAATAAATAAATGAAATACAGTACTACATGCAAAAGAGCAGATACAAGTGTAATTAAATTCACTTACACATCCAGCTGATTTCAGGTAGATGTTAGCTGGCCAAAGGTCTGTTATTAAGCAGAGATAACTCAAAATGTATCACTTATATATAGCAGGAATGTAAGTGATGAGCTGAAACAACCCCCTCTGCTATCAATGGCTACACAGAAATTCTGATAAGTACTCTGTAGAGAGACAGCCAGAACTTCAATTGAGTTAATATTCAGTAAAAAGCACAAATAAATAAATTAAATACAATACTACACGCAAAAGAGCCGATAAAAGCGTACTTAGATTCATTGATACGTTCAGCTGATTTCAAGTAGATGTTAGCTGGCCAAAGCTCTGATATTAAGCAGAGATAACTCAAAATGTACCACTTATATAAGGCAAGAATGTCAGTGATGGGCTGAAACTTCCCACCACTGCTATCAATGGCTATACAGAAATTCTAAAAATAACTCTGTAGAGAGACAGGCAGAACTTCAATTGAGTTAATAATCAGTGGAAAACACAAATAAATAAATTAAATACAGTACTACATGCAAAAGAGCAGATACAAGTGTAATTAAATTCACTTATACATCCAGCTGATTTCAGGTAGATGTTAGCTGGCCAAAGGTCTGTTATTAAGCAGAGATAACTCAAAATGTATCACTTATATATAGCAAGTATGTAAGTGATGAGCTGAAACAACCCCCTCTGCTATCAATGGCTACACAGAAATTCTGAAAAGTACTCTGTAGAGAGACAGCCAGAACTTCAATTGAGTTAATATTCAGTAAAAAGCACAAATAAATAAATTAAATACAATACTACACGCAAAAGAGCAGATAAAAGTGTAATTAAATTCACTTATACATCCAGCTGATTTCAGGTAGATGTTAGCCAGCTAAACTCTGATATTAAGCAAAGATAGCTCAAAATGTACCACTTATATAAGGCAAGAATGTCAGTGATGAGCTGAAACTACCCCCTCCCCACTGCTATCAATGGCTCCACAGAAATTCTAAAAAGTACTCTGTAAAGAAACAGTGATAACTTCAGTTGAGTTAATATTCAGTGAAAAACACAAATAAATAAATTAAATACAGTACTACATGCAAAAGAGCAGATAAAAGTGTACTTAAATTCACTTATATTTCCAGCTGATTTCAAGTAGATGTTAGCTGGCCAAAGCTCTGATATTAAGCAGAGATGGCTCAAAATGTACCACTTATATAAGGCAAGAATGTAAGTGAAGAGCTGAAACTACCCCCCTGCTATCAATGGCTACACAGAAATTCTAAAAAGTACTCTGTAGAGGGACAGCCACAACTTCAGTTGAGTTAATATTCAGTGAAAAAAACAAATAAATAAATTAAATACAGTATACATGCAAAGGAGCAGATAACAGTGTACTTAAATTCACTTTCACGTTCAGTTGATTTCAGGTAGATGTTAGCCAGCCAAAACTCTGATATTAAGCAGGGATAAATCAAAATGTACCACTTATATAAGGCAAGAATGGCAGTGAAGAACTGAAAAGTACAGTTTTGTACCTACCATAAATGTAGATGTTCGAAGATCCACATTGCTGCAGTCCTTACACTTGGGTAGTCCGCTGTCCTCGGTCGGCCCGAATATCAAAGTATAAGGCTGACGTCGGTCAAGGCGCATTTGACTGACATCAGGACGTCAGGGTACAAATGCGCATGACTGACGTCATATCCTCAGTCTTTTCTTGCCCCAGATGTCAGAAGACCCTAAAAATAAAGGTCAAAACCAAAAGACAGCAAACACCCAACCAACCACCCTTGTACTAACTATATGTACAAAATATACAATATACACAATATGTACAACCCAACCCACACAACCACCTCTAACTACAGAGGGGAAGGAGGGTAAGGACTGCAGCAATGTGGATCTTCGAACATCTACATTTATGGTAGGTACAAAACTGTACTATGTTCTTCATCTCACATTGCTGCAGTCCTTACACTTGGGTAGAATCCCAAAGCAGAGGTAAGGATGGCTAACTACAGGAAACAGGAGCTGCCAACATGCCCTGCAAAACAGCAGTGGCAAAACCAGCCCTGGATTTAGAGTAAAGTGGCAGGTGATAATGCCTAGAGAAAGTATGCACTGAACTCCAAGTAGCTGCCTCCAAAATATCCTTGGTTGCCACTCCTCTCAAAAAAGCTGTTGAAGTGGCAGTAGCCCTAGTGGAATGAGGCCTAATCCCAGCTGGAACCTCCTTGCCATGATGGGAATAACAGAAAGCAATGCAAAACCCAATCCACTTAGAAATAGTTTGTTTAGACACAGGCTTGCCCTGAGAACTCAAAGCAAAAGAAACAAACAACTGCTGAGACTGCCTGAACCCTTTAGTTCTGTCCAAATAATAACGCAACTGCCTGTGTACATCTAAAGTGTGCAAAATCTTTTCCCTTTATTTTGGGGATTTGCATAAAAGTAGGCAAATGAATAGTCTGGTTTAAAGCCATACTAGAAACCACCTTAGGCATAAAGGAAGGATTAGTAATGATACCCTATCCTTATGGAAAATCAAGAAAGGCTCAACTGCCATAAGGGCCTGCAATTCAGAAACCCTTCTTGCAGAGGTAATTGCCAACAAAAAGCAGTCTTCCATGATAAATATTTCAACTCAGAAGTAGCTGCAGGCTCAAAGGTTGTAGAGTGAGTTTCTCCAACACAAAATTGAGATCCCAAGCAGGAGTAGGAGCTCTTCCTGGGGGTCTTATATTCTTTGCCCTAAGAAATTGCTTGAATAAAGGATGAGAAAACAATGGTGGGACACAATCATAGTGAGCCGAAATTGCTGCAGCATGAACCTTAATAGAAGAGAAAGACAAACCCTTGTCCAGTAACTCAGTAAGATATTGAAGAGCCACACTCAAATTAGGCTCAGAAACATCAAAATCTTTTGCTGCACTCCAAAATAAAAATCTCTTCCATTTATCTGCGTACACTTTCCTTGTACTAGGCCTTCTAGCTTCCAAAATCACATTCAAAACTTGTTGTGGAAGTTGAGACCCTCTATGGTTCAAAACAGAATATGCCAGGCTGTCAGGTGCAGAGAGTGAAGTTTGACATTCAGCAAATGGCTGTCCTCCTGTGACAACAGGTGTGGAATTGAAGGCAAAGGCCATGGAGGCCATCGTACCAGACTTCTCAGTAATGGGTACCAGTGCTGTCGAGGCCAATCTGGAGCTATTAAAATCATCCTTGGCTTGTCCTGTCTGACCTTTAGAAGTACCTTTGGGAGGAGAGGCAGAGGAGGAAAGGCATACACATGAAGATTGCTCCAATTGAAAGAAAGAGCATCCACTTTCCAAGCTGTGGGATGAAACCTTTTGTGCAAAACTTTGGCAGCTGATGGTTTAGTGGAGAAGCGAACAGATCTATGTCTGGAGTTCCCCATGACACTGTCAATTTCTGAAATACTTGAGGATCCAATTTCCACTCGGGGATCCATAATTGCCTGCTCAACACATCTGCTAAGGAGTTCTGTGCTCCTGGCAGAAACCTTGCCTGAAGATTGAGCTGTAAACTGAGAGCAGTCTCCCCCAAAATCATTGCTTGCCTGCATAGAGGATAAGAATGTTCCCCTTGTTGATGTACCACATGACAGTTGTGTTGTCTGTTAGAATCAACACCTGCCCTGGAAGAAGTAATTCCTTGAAAGCTATTAATGCAAACTGGACTGCTAACATCTCCTTCATGTTGATATGTAGATGTTGTAGTCTGGCAGCCACTTGTTTTGTATCCACTTTCCATGTAGATGAGCTCCCCAAGCTTTGTCTGAGGCATCTGTCGTTAAAATCTGACTCGCCTCTGGCCGGGTCACAGAGAGTCCCTTGTTTAGGTGACATTCCTGAGCCCACCATAAAAATTCCTTTTGAATGCAAGGTATTATTTGAATGACAGTGTCCAGATCCTGGCAGTGCTGTGTCCATACATTTTTGAGATACCATTGTAGCTTCCTCATATGCAGTTTGGCATTGGGAAGCACCAGAATACAAGATGCCATGAACCCTAATGCTTGAAGGACTGTCCTTGCAGTCAGCACGGACTGGTGAGATAGTTGACGGAAGTAAAGGGATAGACTCTTTTGTTTGTCCGGGGTTAGAAAGGCCATCTGGGATGCTGTATTCAGTCTCACACCCAGAAAGCACATGTCCTGAGAGGGTACTAGACTGGACTTTATTTCGTTCACAGAATACCCCAGGCATCTTAGCACTGCTATCACATATTCCAAATGATGAAGAAGCTCTTCCCCTCCTTGGGCCAAAATCAGGCAGTCGTCCAAATAAGGATAGATCTGTATTCCTTTTAACCTGAAGAAAGCTATCACTGGAGCCAGAACTTTCGTGAATACTCTGGGCGCAGTAGATAAGCCAAAGGGCAATGCAGAGAACTGATAGTGAGAAGTCCCAGCTCGAAAACGAAGATACTTCCTGCAACTTAGTCAGATAGGAACATGAAGGTAAGCCTCCTTGAGATCCAAAGTTACCATCCAATGATCTTTGCCCAGCAGAGGTAAAAGCTGCTGTAACGTCAACATTTTGAACTTGGGAATGTCCAGATAAGTGTTGAGGGTAGATAAATCCAAAATTGGTCTCCACGTGTTCCCCTTGTTTGGTACTAGGAACAGGCGAGAGTAAAATCTTAGGCCCACTTCTGGCATAGGGACCGGCTGTATGGCCCCTATTTGGAGTAACAGAGAAACTTGCTTGTGAGCCTCTATTCTTTGTTGAGGAGGAATGTCTGGCATGCCTTTGAAAGGAGGCAAGGTATGGAAATAAAACCTGTAACCGTGGTGTATGATATCCAATACCCATCTGTCTTGGGTAATTAAACTCCAATTTTCTTTGAAAAGTGCCAACCTTCCTCCCAAAGGTGCTGCCAGACGAGAAGGCTCTGGCAGCTGAAAAGGTAGGTCATTGGGTCTGTTTACGAAAGGACTGACCCCTGCCCTCACCCGAAGACTGTGCAGGAGAACTCCCTGTTCTAGGCCTGAAAGAGCCCTGAGCTCTGCCCTACCACGCCTAGATCTACCCCTAGACTGGGAATCATAAGAAGGATACGTCCACCCCTTAGTAGGCCAATTTCTACTAAACTTTGGAGGCTGGACCTGCAAAAATCTTTAACAGTCTGCATAGACTTAGCCTTGTCTTCCATTTTCTTTAAAACTGCCTCAACAGGAGGACCAAACAACACATCAGATTGTAAAGGAGCATCTAAAATCCTTGTTTTAACATGATCAGACAAATTTTGATCCCTTAGCCAGGCGTGCCTGCGAAGAACTGACCCAGTGGCAGCCACCCTAGACGAGGCCTGTACAGCATCAAAACCACATTGCAAAGAATGCTTACCCACCTGTTCAGAAACATGCACTAAATCTTGCAACTCTTTACAATCAATACCTACTGCCAGAGCATCAACCTTAGATTTTAATTGCGAAAGGAGATAGTTCTGGTATTTCAACATGTGAAACTGGCAATTCAAAGCCCTCATAGCAAGAGTGGAAGAAGTATAAACTTTCTTTCCCCATCTATCCAAGGCCCTAGCCTCTTTGTCTGCAGGAACCGGATTCTTAACAACAGAAGCCTTAACACCTTTAGGCCCCTGACTAACAGTTTCTGGGTCAGCCCTAGGACTCTTAAAAAGAAACTTATGAGCTTCAGGCACCCTGTAATACCTATCCGGCTTAACAGGAGCAGGAGGCAAAGAATCAGGATTAAGAGAAGCCTCTGCAAAAACATCTTCTACTACATCCAAAACAGGAGGTATAGCCAAAGGCCTATGCCGGGGTAAAAACAAAAATTCCTAAGCCTTTTCCTGGAATCAGAGAAGTCCTGACCTTCCCACTTAAAATGCTCCCTCATGGAATGAAGAGTTTCTGAAAAAGAAAAATCCTCAGGATGAGAAGCAGAAGGAGTAGAATCATCCAGATCAGAATCAGAATAAGGAGAGTACTCCTGCAAGTCTTCAGCCGAAGACTCTGAAACATCCGAAGCCTGCTCAAAACCCCCTAGCTCAGGCTCCAACCTAGGTCTCTTATCAGGAGGGGCATAGAACCCTAATTAAAGTAATCAAATCTTCTGCCATTTTAAGCATATGCTTCTTGGGCACAGTACCTGAAGAGCTAGGGGTAACACCAACTGAAGCCAAACCTGGCCTGCCCCTGGGAGAAGCCTTTGAAACAGAAGGAGAGGGCCTAGCCACCCTAGGAAGGGAGGGGAGTATATTAACCTGAGAAGCCCCCTCAGCCTGACTTGCCTCCTGAGAGGCCACATCCTGCAATAATAAGGTCTCACCCTGGGAACACAAAGAAACCTCCGGCGGAGCCACCGGCTCCACAGACACCTCCAAAGAACCGGCGTCCGGTACAGACGGGTCTTCTAGCCTAGGCTTAACTGCCTTGTCCTTGCGCTTCTTCGAAGAAGCGGGCGTCGGAGCATCCGACGGCATTTTATAATTACACCGCTTCCCAAAGACTAACCTTGCACAATCCAACCTTCTCTTTATAGTGAGTTTATTAAATCTAGCACAAGAGCGACAGCCAACAACGTCATGCTCAGGCCCTAAGCAAGGAATACACAAAGTATGATAATCTCTATGCGGTATCTGTTTCCCACAAGAAATACAATTATTGACTTTTTCTGACATCCGGTAAATCACTGAGGCAAGAAAAAACTAAAATATTCCCCAACGGGGTACTTAGCCAACTTTGAACTCGGTCTGAAACTTCAAACTTGAAAAATCTCAGAACGCCAACCGGCACTTGCAATGCTGCTTCTGCATCGGACCATGCGGCAAAAAAGACTGAGGATATGACGTCGGTCATGCGCATTTGTACCCTGACGTCCTGATGTCAGTCAAATGCGCCTTGACCGACGTCAGCCTTATACTTTGATATTCGGGCTGACCGAGGACAGCGGACTACCCAAGTGTAAGGACTGCAGCAATGTGAGATGAAGAACATCTACCCCCACTGCTAGCAATGGCTATACAGAAATTATGAAAAGTACTCTGTATAGAGGTAGCCACAACTTCAGTTGAATTAATATTCAGTGAAAAACACAAATAAATAAATTAAACACAATACTACATGCAAAAGAGCCGACAAAAAGTGTAGTTAAATTAACTTATACATTCAGTTCATATCAGGTAGATGTTAGCCGGCCAAAGCTCTGAATATAAGCAGAGATAACTCAAAATGTACCACTTATATAAGGCAAGAATGTCAGTGATAATCTGAAACTACCCCACACTGCTATTAGTGGCTATTAAAAAGTCTAAAAAGTACTCTGTAGAGAGACAGCCACAACTTCAGCTGAGTTAATATTCAGTGAAAAACACAAATAAATAAATTAAATACAGTACTACATGCAAAAGAGCAGATAAAAGTATACTTAAGATCACTTGTATGTCCATCTCATTTCAAATAGATGTTAGCTGTCCAAAGCTCTAATATTAAGCGGAGATAACTCAAAATGTACCACTTATATAAGGCAAGAATGTCAGTGATGAGCTGAAACTACCGCCCAGATTATGTTCCACGAGGTGAACACCAGCGGAATGAGTCTTTACTTAGAAGATTTAAACAGTACTTAGATGGTACTGCAATCTCTGCCTGGCAATTGGATAATTTGGCGCCTAGAGATGACATCACTTCGGAGACGACTAACATGGAGAGGCTACACCAACTCCTCGATGAAACAGAAAGGAACTTTTGTAAATTGAAAAGACTTCAGGTGCAACGGATGCATTTGCGTTTCTGTCTTGACAAGAATATTGTGCCACGAGGACTACGCATATTTAATATACCTAGTCAGGGTCGCGACTACCCCGAATTATTATCGGCATGGCAGAAATTAAACTTGGAAGGGAGTCGGAGATATTTAGAGCTATTGATGAGCTTTTTTGAACCAGAAGAGAATGCTTTGACTCTGGACATTAACAATAAACAGTCTGCTATCTTTAAAGAATTTCCGGAAGGTATAGTACAACCACTTTTTGAGAACTTATTAGATAGCGTATCAGCATTAGAACGGAAGCTGATACAGCAAAAGAGACATAAAATTATCAGAGATTTAAATGATTTTAAATTGGGCCATGTGTTCACTTGGTCCAGATATAATCATAATAGTAATGAAAACATGAATGGTTTTAATAATTCTGGTAATGTTTTTAATAATTCTAGCAATGTTAATAATAACAATGCTATTTTTGATAATGTTAACAGATATGACCACAGGAGAAATAGGATTTTAAATGATGCTAATAATGATACTAATAATGCAAGGATTTCTTCTGTGACTACTGATAAAAACTGTGATACACTGTTAGTGAATTCTACTAAAGATTCGACAGTTGCACAAACTCTGACGAATATGGATGTTATGAATAGTTCTGCCAATAGATATGTTCATACAGATACTACCACTAACATTAAACAGGTTCATTTACCAGAAGCGAACATTAGGGATGAAGTATGTGACATTATTACTACACATAATGATACCAGTGAAGCTACAGAAGTCACAATAATGACCAACAATGATTCTAATGATGTTATACACATCTTGCATCCGAGTATGCATGATGAAGCTAATTTGTACCCTAAAGTTCAAATAGTGAAAAATAAACCAGTTAGTGGGGGTAGAGACACAGGTGCTGCTGTTAGACCGAAAGTACAAAGTAATCAGACAATACCATGTTCTGAGACAGCACTGAATGTTTCTTTTCCCCTTCCTGTCCAAATGGAGAAGCTTCCCAGACGTACGGGCTCTATGAGTCGCGGACGACAGAAAAGGAAGTGCTCAGAGGAATTTCCACAACATCAAACTCTGAAGAGAATGTGGAAGAAATAGGACAGGTGTTAGTATATAACCTAACAGAACATTAACTGATGATGACATCAGTTTGCTGAGTAGAGGGATGAATTTTATTCCCAAAAGCAACAGTGTTATAACTGAAACGATCATAGATTTAAAATTATTCTGTAGGAATGTTATGCTTAAGCTGCTTTATAAAGGGTGTGATTCAAGAGATCAACCAGACAGGAAATTTATCTTTAAGAATCTCAGTGAATTTGTTCCGGTGAATCATCCTCTAATAGAGACATATCAACGTCTCACTGAAGATAAGTTACATAAATACTATAATGAGAATCA
The DNA here is from genome assembly GCF_019279795.1 of Protopterus annectens. Lineage (NCBI taxonomy): Eukaryota > Metazoa > Chordata > Ceratodontiformes > Protopteridae > Protopterus > Protopterus annectens. The sequence goes on from NC_056745.1 coordinate 618,603,450, forward strand.
AAGTAGAAGATCTTATTTTGGAGACAATCTTACATATAAAGAAAGACAAAGCCTTAGGAGACTACAGAATGATAACACCATAGTTGTCAGACCGGCAGATAAGGGAGGCCGGGTAGTGGTTATGAATACAGACCATTATTATACATCCATGAAGAATATGTTGAATGACAGTTTCTATGAAGTTATTACCATTGTTATATCAGTAAATATTATAAGACTGATCATACATTACATGATATTTACTTGAGTGGACTCATAGAAGAGGATCTTTATGGATATCTTACCATCAGGGAACCATTGATTCCTATTATGCATGGGCTCCCGAAGATCCATAAAGATGCTGATGACCCTCCCATGTGACCGATAGTTTCTGGTCGCGGGTGGGTCACTGAACATCTTTCAGTATATGTAGAGAAGAACTTAAGACCCATTTTGAATGATAACAAGTATGTCCTAAGGGACTCAAAGCAATTTCTCTTGGGTTTCTATGATTGTGTTAAATATTGTAATGGTTTGGATGGATGTATTTTTGCTACACTTGACATTCAATCATTATTCACTGTCATCCCCAAACAATCTTGGCCTTATATATGTTTCTGATTATCTGAAAGCACACAGTAATTATACTATAGTGAAAATAGACCTATTAGTAAATTCTTTAGAACTAGTACTAGAAAATAATATTTTCATATTTGATGACATCATATACAGGCAAGTCGATGGTGTTGCAATGGGTACACCTTGCGCTAATAGCTATGCAAACATGTTCCTAGCCCAATGGGAGGAGAATGTTCTGTTTAAAATAGAAGCGTTTATGCAACACGTGGTCTTTTTTCGACGTTTTGTTGATGATGTTTTTATTTTATGGAAGGGGACAGTAGAGCAACTGAAATTGTTTTTAGAAGTTATGAATAGTTTAACTACCTATCTTAAATTTACCTTGAACTATTCTGTGAATAAGATTGAGTTTTTGGATTTATACATTGAAAGACTACCAAGTGGTTTGATTAAAACAGGTATATTCAGGAAGACATGTTATAGTAACTCCTTACTATTGAGATCGAGTATGCACCCCTCTTTTGTTTTTAAAAATATCATTAAAGGTCAAGCAATTAGGGCCTCTAGATTAAATCCAACTGAGGAAGGCTTTAATACTGAACTTGATAACTTAAAGGGTAGGTTGATAGATAGAGGTTATAACATTGATGAAGTGAATAACAATTTGGAAGATATACACAATCTAAGACATACTATTGCTGTACCATATTTTGGACCTAAAGAGGGTACAGATACCTCTGTTAAGGATACCAATACCATATCTGTGGTGAAATTCACCACCACTTTTACATCTGACCATCATAGGGTTAGAGATATAATCAGTAGGTTTTGGACAATATTTCAAATAGATGATGACATTCAAAATATTGTTGGTGAAACTCCAAAATTTCAATATAAGAATAAGAAGAACCTCAAGAGAATGTTGTGCTATCCCAAAGAGATTAGGAATGAAACAACTATAGGATATACTGTGCCATGTGGGCAATGTAATTTTTGTTCTTACATTGACACTAGCACGAATTTTATACATCCTGATACACAACGAATCTTTAGGACTACTGCTAAAGCAAATTGCATGACATGTAACGTGGTATATCTTGCTATATGTCAAGTTTGCACCAGTTTCTATGTAGGGAAAACGAATCGTAAATTCAGAGATAGAATAAGAGAACATGTATACAACATTAGGAAGGGGTCACCCAATAATGCATTAGCCAAACATGTCGGGAACAGCGATCAGTCACATACCTTTCTCTTTAGAGCGTTGGAGGTTTTACCCATCAACATGAGAGGTGGTGATATTAGAAGTCACACGGAAAGTAGGGAGAGTGATTGGATAATACGACTAAGAGCTGATAGTGGGTCAGGCCTAAATGAGAGAGCCTCTATTAAACCAAGGCTACGGAAATGTAGGAACATTAAGTGAAAGTGCACCTACATATAAGTTACACACATATTTGTCATCTATCTCTCTACATAGTCCTTAGTTTATGCCTTGTGGTATGTTATGTTTCATAGAGACCAACTGTACTTTATCATTATTATTCATTTTCATCGTTATTCTTATTTTTGAAATGCTATATGAGTACCTATGCATACTCTCCTTTTTTATTTTTATATATATGTATCACTTAGTTTATATGCTATATCATTTTGGCATCTATATACTTCTCCTGGATTCTCTAAAGTTTTGTTTTTAACGACATATTTTATTAACAGATACTTGTTGTATTGTGAATATATATATCTTTTTGTACATTGGTTTTAATTACAAGGGAGTGTGTTTTCTTTTCATTTTTTACATTTCCCTTTTAAATGTGTAATGAGAGGTTCAATAATGAACTATTAACATAATTGTTTTATTGGTACACCTATATAATGGGCAATTTTATTTTATGTATCACTGAACAGATCTGAAGAAGCTCTAGTTAGCGAAAGCGCTTGCCTTAAACAATAAAGTTCTTGTGCACATATTATCAGAATTTGTGTTTCATGTGGACTTATCCTGGTCAACCTATTTTACAGCTGGATATTTATAATTTGGATATTTCATGTTGGATACTTTATTCTGCTTCACTCCTTGCCATTGACTTTCATACTTAAATTGACTTGTACGTCCAGCTGAGTTCAGGTAGATGTTAGCCGGCCAAAGCTCTGATATTAAGCAGAGATAAGTCAAAATGTACCACTTATATAAGGCAAGAATGTCAGTGATGAGCTAAAACTACCCCCACTGCTATCAATGGCTACACAGAAATTCTAAAAAGTGTTCTGTAGAGAGACAGCCACAACTTCAGTTAAGTTAATATTCAATGAAAAACACAAATAAATAAATTAAACACAATACTACATGCAAAAGAGCAGATAAAAGTGTACTTAAATTCACTTATACTTCCAGCTGATTTCAGTTAGATGTTAGCTGGATAAGGCTCTGATATTAAGCAAAGATAACTCAAAATGTACCACTTATACAAGGCAAGAATGTCAGTGATGAGCTGAAACTATCCCCCACTGCTATCAATGGCTACACAGAAATTCTAAAAAGTACTCTGTAGAGAAACAGCATCAACTTCAGTTAATATTCAGTGAAAAACACAAATAAAGTAAATGCAGTACTACATGCAAAAGAGCAGATAAAAGTGTACTTAAATTCACTTATACTTCCAGCTGATTTCAGTTAGATGTTAGCTGGATAAGGCTCTGATATTAAGCAAAGATAACTCAAAATGTACCACTTATACAAGGCAAGAATGTCAGTGATGAGCTGAAACTATCCCCCACTGCTATCAATGGCTACACAGAAATTCTAAAAAAGTACTCTGTAGAGAAACAGCATCAACTTCAGTTAATATTCAGTGAAAAACACAAATAAAGTAAATGCAGTACTACATGCAAAAGAGTAGATAAAAGTGTACTTAAATTCACTTATACTTCCAGCTGATTTCAGTTAGATGTTAGCTGGATAAGGCTCTGATATTAAGCAAAGATAACTCAAAATGTACCACTTACACAAGGCAAGAATGTCAGTGATGAGCTGAAACTATCCCCCACTGCTATCAATGGCTACACAGAAATTCTAAAAAGTACTCTGTAGAGAAACAGCATACTTCAGTTAATATTCAGTGAAAAACACAAATAAAGTAAATGTAGTACTACATGCAAAAGAGCAGATAAAAGTGTACTGAAATTCACTTATACATCCAGCTGATTTCAGGTAGATGTTAGCTGGCCAAAGCTCCGATATTAAGCAGAGATAACTCAGAATGTACCACTTATATAAGGCAAGAATGTCAGTGATGAGCTGAAACTACCCCCACCCCCACTGCTATCAATGGCTACACAGAAATTCTAAAAAGTGTTGTGTAGAGAGATAGCCACAACTTCACTTGAGTTAATATTCAGTGAAAAACAAATAAATAAAATAAATATAGTACTACATGCAAAAGAGAAGATAAAAGTGTACTTAAATTAACTTATACATCCAGCTGTTTTCAGGTAGATGGTAGCTGTCCAAAGATCTCATATTAAGCAGAGATAACTCAAAATGTACCACTTATATAAGGCAAGAATGTCAATGATGAGCTGAAACTACTACCAACTGCTATCAATGGCTACATAGAAATTCTAAGAAGTACTCTGTAGAGAGAGAGCCACAAATTCAGTTAAGGTAATATTCATTGAAAAACATAAATAAATAAATTAAATACAGTACTACATGCAAAAAAGCAGATAAAAGTGTACTTAACTTCACTTATGTGTCCAGCTGAAATCAGGTACATGTTATCCGGCCAAAGCTCTGATATTAAGCAGAGATAATATAAAATGTACTACTTATATAAGGCAAGAATGTCAATGATGAGCTGAAACTACTACCCACTGCTATCTATGACCACACAGAAATTCTAAAAAGTACCCCGTAGAGAGACAGGCACAACTTCAGTTGAGTTAATATTCAATGAAAAACACAAATAAACAAATTAAATACCAAACGTCAAGCAAAAGAGCAGATAAAAGTATACTTAAATTCACTTATACGTCCAGCTGATTTCCGGTAGATGTTAGCCGGCCAACGCTTCGATATTAACCAGAGATAACTCAGAATGTACCACTTATATAAGGCAGAATGTCAGTGATGAACTGAAACTACCCCCACTGCTATCAATGGCTACACAGAAATTCTAAAAAGTACTCTCTAGAGAGACAGCCACAACTTCAGTTGAGTTAATATTCAGCTAAAAACACAAATAAATAAATTAAATAGAGTACTACATGCAAAAGAGCAGATAAAAGTGTACTTAAATTAACTTGTACGTCCAGCTGATTTCAGGTAGATGTTAGCCGGCCAAAGGTCACATATTAAGCAGAGATAACTCAAAATGTTGCACTTATATAAGGCAAGAATGTCAGTGATGAGCTGAAACTACCCCCGCTGCTATCAGTGGCTACACAGAAATTCTAAAAAGTACTCTGTAGAGAGACAGCCACAACTTCAGTTGAGTTAGTATTCAGTGAAAAACACAAATAAATAAATTAAATACAGTACTGCATGCAAAAGAGAAGATAAAAGTGTACATAAATTCACTAATACGTCCAGCTGATTTCAGCTTGATGTTAGATGGCCCAAGCTCTGATATTAAACAAAGATAACTCAAAATGTACCACTTATATAAGGCAAGAATGTCAGTGATGGCCTGAAACTATCCCCCACTGCTATCAATGGCTACACAGAAATTCTAAAAAGTACTCTGTAGAGAAACAGCATCAACTTCAGTTAATATTCAGTGAAAAACACAAATAAAGTAAATGCAGTACTACATGCAAAAGAGCAGATAAAAGTGTACTGAAATTCACTTATACGTCCAGCTGATTTCAGGTAGATGTTAGCTGGCCAAAGCTCCGATATTAAGCAGAGATAACTCAGAATGTACCACTCATATAAGGCAAGAATGTCAGTGATGAGCTGAAACTACCCCCACCCCCACTGCTATCAATGGCTACACAGAAATTCTAAAAAGTGTTCTGTAGAGAAATAGCCACAACTTCACTTGCGTTAATATTCAGTGAAAAACACAAATAAATAAAATAAATATAGTACTACATGCAAAAGAGAAGATAAAAGTGTACTTAAATTAACTTATACATCCAGCTGTTTTCAGGTAGATGGTAGCTGTCCAAAGATCTCATATTAAGCAGAGATAACTCAAATTGTACCACTTATATAAGGCAAGAATGTGAATGATGAGCTGAAACTGCTACCCACTGCTATCAATGGCTACATAGAAATTCTAAAAAGTACTCTGTAGAGAGAGAGCCACAAATTCAGTTAAGTTAATATTCATTGAAAAACATAAATAAATAAATTAAATACAGTACTACATGCAAAAGAGAAGATAAAAGTGTACTTAAATTAACTTATACATCCAGCTGTTTTCAGGTAGATGGTAGCTGTCCAAAGATCTCATATTAAGCAGAGATAACTCAAAATGTACCACTTATATAAGGCAAGAATGTCAATGATGAGCTGAAACTACTACCCACTGCTATCAATGGCTACATAGAAATTCTAAAAAGTACTCTGTAGAGAGAGAGCCACAAATTCAGTTAAGTTAATATTCATTGAAAAAACATAAATAAATAAATTAAATACAGTACTACATGCAAAAAAGCAGATAAAAGTGTATTTAACTTCACTTATGTGTCCAGCTGAAATCAGGTACATGTTATCCGGCCAAAGCTCTGATATTAAGCAGGGATAATATAAAATGTACTACTTATATGAGGCAAGAATGTCAGTGATGAGCTGAAACTACTACCCACTGCTATCTATGACCACACAGAAATTCTAAAAAGTACTCCGTAGAGAGACAGGCACAACTTCAGTTGAGTTAATATTCAATGAAAAACACAAATAAACAAATTAAATACCAAACGTCAAGCAAAAGAGCAGATAAAAGTATACTTAAATTCACTTATACGTCCAGCTGATTTCCGGTAGATGTTAGCCGGCCAACGCTTCGATATTAACCAGAGATAACTCAGAATGTACCACTTATATAAGGCAGAATGTCAGTGATGAACTGAAACTACCCCCACTGATATCAATGGCTACACAGAAATTCTAAAAAGTACTCTCTAGAGAGACAGCCACAACTTCAGTTGAGTTAATATTCAGCTAAAAACACAAATAAATAAATTAAATAGAGTACTACATGCAAAAGAGCAGATAAAAGTGTACTTAAATTAACTTGTACGTCCAGCTGATTTCAGCTTGATGTTAGATGGCCCAAGCTCTGATATTAAACAAAGATAACTCAAAATGTACCACTTATATAAGGCAAAAATGTCAGTGATGGCCTGAAACTACCCACCACTGCTATCAATGGCTACAAAGAAATTCTAAAAAGTACTCTGTAGAGAGACAGCCAGAACTTCAATTGAGTTAATATTCAGTGAAAAACAAAAATAAACAAATTAAATACAGTACTTCATGCAAAAGAGGAGATAAAAGTGTACTTAAATTCACTTATACTTTCAGCTGATTTCAGGTAGATGTTAGCCAGCCAAAACTCTGATATTAAGCAGGGATAAATCAAAATGTACCACTTATATAAGGCAAGAATGGCAGTGAAGAGCTGAAACTACCCCCACTGCTAGCAATGGCTACACAGAAATTCTAAAAAGTACTCTGTAGAGAGACAGCCACAACTTCAGTTGAGTTAATATTCAGTGAAAACACAAATAAATAAATTAAATACAGTACTACATGCAAAAGAGCAGATAAAAGTGTACTTAAATTAACTTATACGTCCAGCTGATTTCAGGTAGATGTTAGCCGGCCAAAGCTCTGATATTAAGCAGAGATAACTCAAAATGTACCACTTATATAAGGCAAGAATGTCAGTGATGAGCTGAAACTACCCCCACTGCTATCAATGGCTACACAGAAATTCTAAAAAGTACTCTGTAGAGAGACAGCCACAACTTCAGTTGAGTTAATATTCAGTGAAAAACACAAATAAATAAATTAAATACAGTACTACATGCAAAAGAGCAGATAAAAGTGTACTTAAATTCACTTATATGTCCAGCTGATTTCAGGTAGATGTTAGCCAAAGCTCTGATATTAAGCAGAGATAACTCAAAATGTACCACTTATATAAGGCAAGAATGTCAGTGATGAGCTGAAACTACCCCCACTGCTATCAATGGCTACACAGAAATTCTAAAAAGTACTCTGTAGAGAGACAGCCACAACTTCAGTTGAGTTAATATTCAGTGAAAAACACAAATAAATAAATTAAATACAGTACTACATGCAAAAGAGCAGATAAAAGTGTACTTAAATTCACTTATACGTCCAGCTGATTTCAGGTAGATGTTAGCCGGCCAAAGCTCTGATATTAAGCAGAGATAACTCAAAATGTACCACTTATATAAGGCAAGAATGTCAGTGATGAGCTGAAACTACCCCCACTGCTATCAATGGCTACACAGAAATTCTAAAAGTACTCTGTAGAGAGACAGCCACAACTTCAGTTGAGTTAATATTCAGTGAAAACACAAATAAATAAATTAAATACAGTACTACATGCAAAAGAGCAGATAAAAGTGTACTTAAATTCACTTATATGTCCAGCTGATTTCAGGTAGATGTTAGCCGGCCAAAGCTCTGATATTAAGCAGAGATAACTCAAAATGTACCACTTATATAAGGCAAGAATGTCAGTGATGAGCTGAAACTACCCCACTGCTATCAATGGCTACACAGAAATTCTAAAAAGTACTCTGTAGAGACAGCCACAACTTCAGTTGAGTTAATATTCAGTGAAAAACACAAATAAATAAATTAAATACAGTACTACATGCAAAAGAGCAGATAAAAGTGTACTTAAATTCACTTATACGTCCAGCTGATTTCAGGTAGATGTTAGATGGCCAAAGCTCTGATATTAAGCAGAGATAACTCAAAATGTACCACTTATATAAGGCAAGAATGTCAGTGATGAGCTGAAACTACCCCCACTGCTATCAATGGCTACACAGAAATTCTAAAAAGTACTCTGTAGAGAGACAGCCACAACTTCAGTTGAGTTAATATTCAGTGAAAAACACAAATAAATAAATTAAATACAGTACTACATGCAAAAGAGCAGATAAAAGTGTACTTAAATTCACTTATACGTCCAGCTGATTTCAGGTAGATGTTAGCCAAAGCTCTGATATTAAGCAGAGATAACTCAAAATGTACCACTTATATAAGGCAAGAATGTCAGTGATGAGCTGAAACTACCCCCACTGCTATCAATGGCTACACAGAAATTCTAAAAAGTACTCTGTAGAGAGACAGCCACAACTTCAGTTGAGTTAATATTCAGTGAAAAACACAAATAAATAAATTAAATACAGTACTACATGCAAAAGAGCAGATAAAAGTGTACTTAAATTCACTTATACATCCAGCTGATTTCAGGTAGATGTTAGCTGGCCAAAGCTCTGATATTAAGCAGAGATAACTCAAAATGTACCACTTATATAAGGCAAGAATGTCAGTGATGAGCTGAAACTACCCCCCACTGCTATCAATGGCTACACAGAAATTCTAAAAAGTACTCTGTAGAGAGACAGCCACAACTTCAGTTGAGTTAATATTCAGTGAAAAACACAAATAAATAAATTAAATACAGTACTACATGCAAAGAGCAGATAAAAGTGTACTTAAATTCACTTATGTCCAGCTGATTTCAGGTAGATGTTAGCCGGCCAAAGCTCTGATATTAAGCAGAGATAACTCAAAATGTACCACTTATATAAGGCAAGAATGTCAGTGATGAGCTGAAACTACCCCCACTGCTATCAATGGCTACACAGAAATTCTAAAAAGTACTCTGTAGAGAGACAGCCACAACTTCAGTTGAGTTAATATTCAGTGGAAAACAAAAAAATAAATTAAATACAGTTCTACATGCAAAGGAACAGATAAAAGTGTACTTAAATTCACTTATACGTTAAATTGATTTCAGGTAGATGTTAGCCGGCCAAAGCTCTGATATTAAGCAGAGATAACTCAAAATGTACCACTTATATAAGGCAAGAATGTCAGTAATGAGCTGAAACTACCCCCTGCTATCAATTGCTAAACAGAAATTCTAAAAAGTACTCTGTAAAGAGACAGCCTCAGTTGAGTTAATATTCAGTATAAAACACAAATAAATAAACAAAGCCACGACACAAAAACAGCAAAGCAAAGTCAAAAAAAATTCATAGAATCAGTTCATTGATGTTCAGGTAGATGTTGCTCTGATTATAAGCATAATAATGATAACTAATCAAAAGTATAAATTATACCCACTAAGAATGTCAGTAATGCCATGAAACTGCCTGCTATACTATGGCTATCAGAAACAGAAAAAAAAAAGTACTCTGTAGAGACACAGCCACAACTTCAGCTGAGTTAATATTCAGTGAAAAACAGAAATAAATAAATTAAATACAGTATACAAGGAAAAGAGCAGATAAAAGTGTACTTAAAGTCACTTATATGTACAGCTGATTTCAGGTAGATGTTAGCCGGCCAAAGCTCTGATATTCAGCAGAGATAACTCAAATTATATAAGGCAAGAATGTCAGTGAGGAGCTGAAACTACTCCCCACTGCTATCAATGGCTACATAGAAATTCTAAAAAGTACTCTGTAGACAGACAGCCACAACTTCAGTTGAGTTAATATTCAGTGAAAAACAAAAATAAACAAATTAAATACCGTACTTAATGCAAAAGAGCAGATAAAAGTGTACTTAAATTCACTTATACGTTCAGCTGATTTCAGGTAGATGTTAGCCAGCCAAAGCTCTGATATTACGCAGAGATAAATCAAAATGTCCCACTTATATAATGCAAGAATGTCAGTGATGAGCTGAAACCACCCCCCACTGCTGTCAATGGCTACACAGAAATTCTAAAAAGTACTCTGTAGAGAGACAGCCACAACTTCAGTTGAGGTAATATTCAGTGAAAAACACAAATAAATTAAATATAGTACTACATGCAAAAAAGCAGATAAAAGCGTACTTAGATTCATTGATACGTTCAGCTGATTTCAGGTAGATGTTAGCTGGCCAAAGCTCTGATATTAAGCAGAGATAACTCAAAATCTATCACTGATATAAGGCAAGAATGTTAGTGATGAGCTGAAACTACCCCCCCCCCACTGCTATCAATGGCTACACAGAAATTCTAAAAAGTACTCTGTGGAGAGAGACTGCCACAACTTCAGTTGAGTTAGTATTCAGTGAAAAACACAAATAAATAAATTAAATACAGTACTACATGCAAAAGAGCAGATAAGTGTGCTTAAATTCACTTATACATCCAGCTGAAATCAGGTACATGTTAGCCGGCCAAAGGTCTGATATTAAGCAAAGACAATTCAAAATGTACCACTTATATGAGGCAAGAATGTCAATGATGAGCTGAAACTAGCCCCCCACTGCTATCAATGGCTACACAGAAATTCTAAATAGTACTCCGTAGAGAGACAGGCACAACTTCAGTTGAGTTAATATTCAGTGAAAAACAAAAATAAACAAATTAAATACAGTACTTCATGCAAAAGAGCAGATAAAAGTATACTTAAATTCACTTATACGTCCAGCTGATTTCAGGTAGATGTTAGCCGGACAAAGCTCTGATACTAAGCAGAGATAACTCAAAATGTACCACTTATATAAGGCAAGAATGCCAGTGATGAGCTGAAACTACCCCCGACTGCTATCAATGGCTGCACAGAAATTCTAAAAAGTTCTTTGTAGAGAGACAGTGACAACTTCAGTTGAGTTAATATTCAGTGAAAAACACAAATAAATAAATAGAGTATACATGCAAAAGAGCAGATAAAAGTGTATTTAAATTAACTTATATGTCCAGCTGAGTTCAGGTAGATGTTAGCCGGCCAAAGGACTCATATTAAGCAGAGATAACTCAAAATGTTGCACTTATATATGGCAAGAATGTCAGTGATGAGCTGAAACTACCCCCCACTGCTATCAATGGCTACACAGAAATTCTAAGCAGTACTCTGTAGAGAGACTGGCACAACTTCAGTTGAGTTAATATTTAGTGAAAAACACAAATAAAGAAATTAAATACAGTACTACATGCAAAAGAGCAGATAAAAGTGTACTTAAATTCACTTATATGTCCAGCTGAAATGAGGTACTTGTTAGCCGGCCAAAGCTCTGACATTAGGCAGAGATAATTCAAAATGTCCCACTTATATAATGCATGAATGTCAGTGATGAGCTGAAACTACCCCCACTGGATACACAGCTAGAACCAGACTGGTTAATGTGCACGTTGGATGTTAAATCTTTATATATGAGCATTCCATACTGGGTGGGACTACAATCCCTGCAATACTGGCTTGAGAGAACAAACTTATATCCTCCAGGCTTTAACACCTTACTTGTCTGCATGGCGGAACATGTATTAAACAAAAATGTTTTTTATTTCCATGGAGAATGCTTTTGGCAGTTACAAGGGACAGCAATGGGAGCTTCCTTTGCACCCATTTATGTGGATTTATTCATGGTCTACTTTGAAGAATGTATGATATATGACAAATCACACAAAATTTACATGGTGGAAATCGATATCTGGCGACGATATTTGGATGATTGCTGGATGGTGTGGAAGACGGATGAAGTATATTTAAAGGAATTCATGGATTACCTGAATGGTAACATTTGGGGTATTGAGTTTACGGTCACAAGTAACATGAGTACTATAGACTTTTTGGATGTTACTGTTTACCGTAACAAAGATGACACTCTAAGTACTAAAACATTCAGAAAATACCCTCAATACAATACTTTGTTACACGCCTCCAGTATGCACCCAAACCACACCATCCGCAACATCCCTAAGTCTCAATTTATGCGTATTAGACGCATGTGTTCATCTCATGAGGAATTTGAACATGCCAGACTAGATATATACCACAGATTTCAGGACAGAGGATATAGAGACATAGACATATATCAAGCTAGCTCATGGAGCAAAACCATAGATAGGAGAACATTGTTAAAATACAAAAAATCAGGGCATGCTCATCAGGATTCTATCTTGAGATTTGTTACCACATATGGCAGGAACCAACCTATTGTCAGGGATATACTTAATTGCAACTGGAAAATTCTTTTGGCTAATGACAGTTTAAGGTCAATATTAGGCCCTCAGTGTCAGATGTCATACAGACAAGGCAAGAATTTGGGAGGGCTATTTTCACATTACAAAAACAGAGAAGGGGGAGGTACAGTATATCATCAGACCACTATCAGTGGAGATAAATTAATTGGTACTTTTCCGTGTGGTCACTGCTGCTCCTGTGTACAAGTCAGTACACTAAAAGAATTCACCAGTGCCAACACCAATCGTGTATTTAAAACAAGGGTGTTTGGTAATTGTAGCAGTACATGGATTATTTACTTAGCTACCTGCCAATGTAAAGCTTTTTATGTTGGTCAAACCTCTAGCTCACTTAGAATAAGGATGACAGAACATCGTAGTGACATGAGGAACAAAAAAGAAACAAATGCTTTATACAGACATACGATACAACATCCCAATGCCCAGTTTATGTTCCATGATCATTGACAAAATTCAGGGAGATAGGAACAACCAACAGGGTTGGCACACCATTTTAAACCATAAGGAACAATATTGGATCACCAACCTTGGATGTCTATTCCCCCCCAGGTCTGAATGACCATCTGTGAGTTTCATATAATAATACTGGATGATTTCATAATCATGGTCACAATATCAAATACTCATATAGATCAAGAATTAGCACGAACAAATCAATGGTGGTTAGGCCTACAAAGCATGGTAAAAATTTGTTTAGGATACGAACATGTATATGTACGATTTTGTATTCGTATCTGGTATGATGGCTTGAAACATTGAGTATTGTACAATTACAATGATGAATTTGTACTATCCACAAGGAGATTATTTCTAATCATTATAATCAATAATATAGCTGACAATGAGGCCATACAATTCTTTTGACCTTATTTTGTAATATATTATATGATCATTACTTTTATTATTATTTTCTAAGTTCTTTTCAACATGTGGTCATCACACTTAAATATATATATATATATATATATATACTAGTGGTATATATTTTCTGCTTTTGAATACCAAGATATGCACTTATAAATATAGACTATGGTATTGGTTTATTACCATGTAATGTGTATGTTCATATGATGGCTTACTTCCAAAGCTTTGATTTTTATCTTTGAAAATATGACTTAATATCTACATTTCTGGCATTTCATGTCACTGGTCATATGCTTTAACTAAGAAGGAATATGCAGTTTGATACTCCATTCACTAGGTGGTACTGTACTACTGCTTCCAGGTAATCAGGGACTAGTATAAATGCAGGCTGCTACATTTCATTCAAAAAACTTTATTGTATTCATTGATAAAGGCTGAATAGCCGAAACCGGTCTGGATTTGGAGAAATTATAAATAAATAATTATTTCTTTATTACTGTGTGTTCACTATCGTTTTTGCTGATCGTTGGTGGTTTACATTGTTGGCTTGACCCTGCACGCCATCCTTGCGAAGCGTATGTTTTTTTGCTATAATTCAAAATGTACCACTTATATGGGGCAAGAATGTCAGTGATGAACTGAAACTACCCCCCACTGCTATCAATGGCTGCACAGAAATTCTAAAAAGTACTCCGTAGAGAGACAGCCACAACTTCAGTTGAGTTAATATCCAGTGAAAAACAAAAATAAACAAATTAAATACAGTACTTCATGCAAAAGAGCAGATAAAGGTGTACTTAAATTCACTTATATGTCCAGCTGATTTCAGGTTGATGTTAGCTGGCCAAAGCTCTGATACTAAGTAGAGATGGCTCAAAATGTACCACTTATATAAGGCAAGAGTGTCAGTGATGAGCTAACACTACCCCCCACTGCTATCAATGGCTAAACAAAAATTTTAAAAAGTTCTCTGTAGAGAGACAGCCACAAGTTCAGTTGAGTTAATATTCAGTGAAAAACACAAATAAATAAATACAGTATACATGCAAAAGAGCTGATAAAAGTGTACTTAAATTTACTTATACGTTCAGTTGATTTGATGTAGATGTTAGCCAGCCAGAGCTCTGATATTAAGCAGAGATAAATCAAAATGTCCCACTTATATAATGCACGAATGTCAGTGATGAGCTGAAACTACCCCCACTGCTATCAATGGCTATACAGAAATTCTAAAATGTACTCTGTAGAGAGACAGCCACAACTTCAGTTAAGTTAATATTCAGTGAAAAACACAAATAAATTCAATACAATACTGCATGTAAAAGAGCAGATAAAATTGTACTTAAATTCACTTATACTGCCAGCTGATTTCAGGTAGATGTTAGCCGGCTAAAGCTCTGATATTAAACAAAGATAACTCACAATGTACCACTTATATAAGGCAAGAATGTCAGTGATGAGCTGAAACTATCCCCCACTGCTATCAATGGCTACATAGAAATTCTAAAAATACTCTGTAGAGAGACAGCCACAACTTCAGTTGAGTTAATATTCAGTGAAAAAGACAAATAAATAAATTAAATACAGTACTACATGCAAAAGGGCAGATAAAAGTGTACTTAAATTCACTTATGTGTCCAGCTGATTTCAAGTAGATGTTAGCCGACCAAAGCTCTGATATTAAGCAGAGATAACTCAAAATGTACCACTTATATAAGGCAAGAATGTCAGTCATGAGCTGAAACTACCCCCACCCCCACTATCAATGGCTACAAAGAAATACTAAAAAGTAGTTTATAGAGAAACAGCATCAACTTCAGTTGATTTAATATTCAGTGAAAAACACAAATAAATAAATTAAATACAGTACTGCATGCAGAAGAGCAGAAAAAAAGTGTACTTAAATTCACTTATACTGCCAGCTAATTTCAGGTAGATGTTAGCCGACCAAAGCTCTGATATTAAGCCAAGATAATTCAAAATGTACTACTCATAAAAATTCAAGAATGTCAGTGATGAGCTGAAACTATCCCCCACTGCTATCTGTGGCTACACAGAAATTCTAAAAAATACTCTGTAGAGAGACAGGCACAACTTCAGTTGAGTTAATATTCAATGAAAAACACAAACAAATAAATTAAATACAGTACTACATGCAAAATAGTAGATAAAAGTGTACTTAAATTCACTTATACGTCCAGCTGATTTCAGGTGGATGTTAGCCAGCCAAACCTCTGATATTAAGCAAAGATAACTCAAAATGTACCACTTATATAAGGCAAGAATGTCAGTGATGAGCTGAAACTACCCCCCACTGCTATCAATGGCTACACAAAAATACTAAAAACTTTTCTGTAGGGAGACAGCCACAACTTCAGTTGAGTTAATATTCAGTGAAAAACACAAATAAAGTAAATACAGTACTACATGCAAAAGTGCAGATAAAAGTGTACTTTAATTCACTTATGTGTCCAGCTGATTTCAAGTAGATGTTAGCCGGCCAAAGCTCTGATATTAAGCAGAGTTAACTCAAAATGTACCACTTATATAAGACAAGAATGTCAGTGACAAGCTGAAACTAGCCCCTCTGCTATCAATGGCTACAGAAATTCTAAAAAGTACTCTGAAGAGAGACAGCCACAACTTCAGTTGAGTTAATATTCAGTGAAAAACAAAAATAGATAAATTAAATACAGTACTACATGCAAAAGAGCAGATACAAGTGTACTTAAATTCACTTATATGTCCAGCTGATTTCAGATAGATGTTAGCCGGCCAAAGCTGTGATATTAAGCAGAGATAACTCAAAATGTATCACTTATACAAGGCAAGAATGTCAGTGATGAGCTGAAACTATATATAACCAAAAATACACCGAGGTACCACACAATAGCGTCTTTATTACACAAAAAATAAGGACAGTGGTGAGCGCTTTCGCAAAACTAATTGCTTCATCAGACAAGAAAATAAAACACTCCATTGCTTATATACAAAATGTAAAAAAGGCTACATATAAAAGACACATATAAAATAAAAGATACATATAAAATACTGCATGTAAATGCATATAAAAACTGCATACAAAAACTATATACAAAACTGTTGGTAAAAGACCTAAGTAATGTGCATAGATATAAACTCCATAAATACTGTAGCTATGAAAAAATAAAGGGATAAAAATCTAGATCTAGTTATAAAATCTATCTACAATATGTATGTTTAACTAAAAGTAGTCTATGTCTCTAAAATATGAATAAATAAAGTGTACGGGTGTATAAGGTGGCTAGAAATATACACACTGTTTCTTTAACTGAACATTCTACTAGTTCAAATGAACACGCCCAACAGGAAACTGCTAAAAACAGCACTACTGGTTTTTCAGTTACAGAAGTTGCTGATACAATAAGAGTTCACAACGCTGGCACATTTATGCCTATCTCTCCTACTCTGACTAATAAACCAAATGGTTCTAAGATTATTTCAACTGAAACTTGGGCTATTCCTAAGATAAGTTGTTCTACAGCACCCTCGACTATATCGCTAGTCCCATTAAATCCTTCTATAACAGCCAGTGCTGAGAGACAAGCAGGAAAAAATACTGACAGCGTTTTTTTAGACTCTTTGAAGAAAGGAGATTTCTCTCTGAAAGCAGCTTTGCCCTACAAGACTTTTACAAAGAACCAGCAATACAGAGGACAGCCAGCCAGACTGAATCAGCAAGAGGGAGCAGGCCAAACACCCAAAAGGAGAAGAGCTTAGATACAGGTTTGGTCATAAACATTTCTTCTTTTGAACTTAATACTGACCAAATTAATTTATTAAACAAAGGTTTGTCCTTTATACCAGCAAAAAAACCCAATGTAACAGAAATGATTAAAGACTTAAAGCTACTAGGCAGAAATGTATCATTGAAATCTATGTTTCCTAATGAGTCAGGAACAAGGACTAATGTATACAGGCAGCCTAGTAGTTTTATCCCGAATACCCCACCAGGTGTTCAAAAGTTTTTAGATATCTGTGAACTATCTTTCAGGGACATAGGTGAGCATGATTCTAATGACTATTACTTTAGTAATCTCACTCCTAACGAACAAAGAGCCTTACAAGAATTAAAGAATTTGCAGTCATTAGTTATTAAACAGGCTGATAAAGGAGGGGGCATTGTTTTATTAGATAAACAATTGTATCTACAACAAATGTATAAACTTTTACTTAACAATGAAACTTATAAATCAGTCTCTAAAATTATGGTCAATGCTATTATTGATAAAGTGTCATTTCTTATGTTTGATCTTCTTATTACTGGATTGATAGATGAACCATTATTTAAGTATTTTAATGTTCAAACCCACTATACCTAGAATTTATGGTTTACCTAAGGTACATAAAGACCTGGTTTCACCACCAATGTGTCCCATAGTGTCAGGGGCTGGGTGGTGCACCAAGCCCTTATCCATCTTTGTTGAAGGTACAATACATGGATTATTAGAGAATTGTCATACCACTCTAAGAGATACTAAAATGTTCCTTGAAAGGTTACATAACAGGATGGACACTATTACCTGGTTACAATGGACATTGAGTCATTATTTACCAGTATCCCTAATACTTGGGGTATTGAAATGGTTAAAAATTTCCTGTCAACAAATAGATGTTTTTCAAATAGTAAGATACAACTTATATGCAGTCTCTTAGAAATTATATTACAGAATAATGTTATGTTTGAAGAGAAATTTT
The DNA here is from genome assembly GCF_019279795.1 of Protopterus annectens. NCBI lineage: Eukaryota > Metazoa > Chordata > Ceratodontiformes > Protopteridae > Protopterus > Protopterus annectens. Next base: position 618,621,812 of record NC_056745.1, read on the forward strand.
TCCTGCAACAGGTTGGCGTGGCTATGGGCACTCCTTGTGCAAATAGCTACGCCAACCTTGCGCTAGTCTGCTGGGAAGAAACACATATACTTTCCGGTTTGAATCCTTTTTTACATCAAGTGTTATGGTATGTACATTTTGTGGATGATGTTTTTATTTTATGGAATGGCAATGGTTTAGATTTTGCATACTTTGTTGATTATCTGCATACCACCACTAACTTTTTAAAATTCACATACCGGCTATCTGCAGCTGAGATTGATTTTCTTGATGTACATCTAGCTAAAGCTGAATTTAACTGCTTCAAGTGTAGCATCTTCCACAAACCAACCAGAAAGAACACATACCTACACAAAACTAGTATGCATCCCAGGCACATCCAGAGAAATGTATTAAAAGGGCAAGTTTATAGGACATTAAGATTACATGATGATGATGAGGATGCATTACTAGCATTAAATAATTTAAAATTTGAGTTTATAGCTAGAGGATACCAACCTGATGAAATTGATAAAACTATATCTGATGCATGGCATATGAGATCAACTAAGTGTAGACCTTATTTTAACAACAACGAGGTAGTTCCATGTAATAATCCATCTAACATAAACTCTAGGCCACATAATGATTTTAGAGTAGTGTTATAGTTTGCGAGTGATGTCAACCAATATGATGATGTAATTAAGAAACATTGGCACCTATTACAAGAGGTACCACAGTTGCAGGTTATTACCTGTAAAGATGCACTATTCACTTTCAAGAACAATATGTCACTCAAGAAGCAGTTATGTAACAAGGATGTGACTAAGAAAGCCATCCCTTCTTCACATCAAGGCACTTTTCCTTGCAGGTCATGCAGTGCCTGCCCCTATATTTACAGTATAAATACCTATGTCCACCCCACCAAGCATTTTCAGTTACAGCTTAATACTTATGCTGATTGCAAGAGCACTGATGTTGTCTTATTATTGTTTCTGTCAGAAATGTCCGGTGTTTTATGTAGGTAAAACAAATAGATTTTTTAAAGACAGAATTCTAGAACATCTTTGTGATGTCAAAAATAAGAAACCCACTAATGCACTCACCCAGCATATTATTAATACAGATAATTCACATTCTTTTAAGTTTTTTGTGCGACAGCGCATACACAAAAACATTAGAGGAGGGGATATAGAAAATTTTACTGAAAGCTGTGAACAGAGATGGAACATTAAATTGAATGCAGATAAATATCCAGGCCTTAATGGCTCTACTTCCTTGGTTCCTTTCTTGAAAGGAAGACGCCTCAAACATGTTTAATTTTAGGCACCTTATATACCTTATTTACTCATATTTTAGAGACATAGACTTCTTTTAGTTATACATACATATTGTAGATAGATTTTATAACTATATCTAGATTTTTATCCCTTTATTTTTTCATAGCTACAGTATTTATGGAGTTTATATCTATGCACATTACTTAGGTCTTTTACCAACAGTTTTGTATATAGTTTTTGTATGCAGTTTTTATATGCAGTTTTTATATGCATTTACATGCAGTATTTTATATGTGTCTTTTATTTTATATGTGTCTTTTATATGTAGCCTTTTCTACATTTATAAGTTTTATATAGCTTTAATGCCTTAATTGACCTATGACATCAGTGATTGAGTCAATGTTTCCATCTGTATATAAGCAATGGAGTGTTTTATTTTCTTGTCTGATGAAGCAATTAGTTTTGCGAAAGCGCTCACCACTGGTCTTATTTTTTGTGTAATAAAGACGCTATTGTGTGGTACCTCGGTGTATTTTTGGTTATATACATACAATTCTGGTTTTGTGCACCTGGGTTTTAACTGAAGCCGTTTCTCTTTTTATACATAGATGAGCTGAAACTACCTCCCGCTGCTATCAATGGCTATACAGAAATTCAAAAAAGTACTCTGTAGAGAGACAGCCACAACTTCAATTGAGGTAATATTCAGTGAAAAACACAAATAAATTAAATACAGTACTACATGCAAAAGAGCAAATAAAGGTGTACTTAAATTCACTTATGTGTCCAGCTGATTTCAGGTACATGTTAGCCGGCCAAAGCTCTGATATTAAGCAGAGATAACTCAAAATGTACCACATATATAAGGCAAGAATGTCGGTGATGAGCTGAATCTACCCCCTACTGCTATTAATGGCTACAGAGAAATTCTAAAAAGTACTCTGTAGAGAGACTACCACAACTTCAGTTGAGTTAATATTCAGTGAAAAACACAAATAAATATATTAAATACAGTACTACATGCAAAAGAAGAGATAAAAGTCTACTTAAATGTCTAGCTGATTTCAGGTAGATGTTAGCTGGCCAAAGCTCTGATATTAAGCAGAGATAACTCAACATTTACCACGTATATAAGGCAAGAATGTCAGTGATGAGCTGAAACTACCCCCAATACTATCCATGGCTAAACAGAGATTCTAAAAAGTACTCTGTAGAGAGACAGCCACAACTGCAGTTTAGTAATTATTCAGTGAAAAACACAAATAAATTAAATACAGTACTACAAGCAAACGAGCAGATAAAAGTGTACTTAAATTCACTTATGTCCAGCTGATTTCAGGTAGATGTTAGCTGGCCAAAGCTCTGAAATTAAGCAGAGAGAACTCAAAATGTATCACTTATAAAAGGCAAGAATGTCAGTGATGAGTTGAAACTACCCCCCCCCCCCACTGCTATTAATGGCTACACAGAAATTCTAAAATGTACTCTGTAGAGAGACAGCCACAACTTCAGTTGTGTTAATGTTCAATGAAAAACACAAATAAATAAATTAAATACAGTACTACATGTAAAAGTGCAGATAAAAGAGTACTTAAATTCATTTATACGTCCATATGATTTCAGGCAGATGTTAGCTGGCCAAAGCTCTGATATTAAGCAGAGAAAACTCAAAATGTACCACTTATACAAAGCAAGAATGTCAGTGATAAGCTGAAACTACCCCCCACTGCTATCAATGGCTACACAGAAATTCTAAAAAGTCCTCGGTAGAGAGACAACCACAACTTCAGTTGAGTTAATATTCAGTGAAAAACACAACTAAATAAATTAAATACAGTACTACATGCAAAGAGCAGATAAAAGTGTACTTAAATTCATTTATACATCCATATGATTTCAGGCAGATGTTAGCTGGCCAAAGCTCTGATATTAAGCAGAGGAAACTCAAAATGTACCACTTATACAAAGCAAGAATGTCAGTGATAAGCTGAAACTACCCCCCACTGCTATCAATGGCTACACAGAAATTCTAAAAAGTCCTCGGTAGAGAGACAACCACAACTTCAGTTGAGTTAATATTCAGTGAAAAACACAACTAAATAAATTAAATACAGTACTACATGCAAAGAGCAGATAAAAGTGTACTTAAATTAGCATATACGTCCAGCTGATTTCAGGTAGATGTTATCTAGCCAAAGCTCTGATATTAAGCATAGATAAGTCAAAATGTACCACTTATATAAGTCAAGAATGTCAGTGAAGAGCTGAAACTACTCCCCACTGCTATCAATGTCTACACAGAAATTCTAAAAAGTACTCTGTAGAGAGACAGCCACAACTTCAGTTGAGTTAATATTCAGTGAAAAACACAAATACATAAATTAAAAACAGTACAACATGCAAAAGAGCAGATAAACGGGTACTTAAATTCAATTAGACGTCCAGCTGATGTCAAGTAGCTGTTAGCCGGCCAAAGCTCTAATATTAAGCAGAGATAACTCAAAATGTACCAACTTTATATAAGGAAAGAATGTCAGTGATGAGCTGAAACTACCCCTCACTGCTATTAATAGCTGCACATAAATTCTAAAAAGTACTCTGTAGAAAGATAGCCACAACTTAAGTTGAGTTAATATTCAGTGAAAAACACTAATACATAAATTAAATACAGTACGACATCCAAAAGAGCAGATAAAAGGGTACTTAAATTCCCTTACACATCCAGCTGATTTCAGGTAGATGTTAGCCAGCCAACACTCTGATATTAAGCAGAGATAACTCAAAATGCACCATGTATACAAGTCAAGAATGTCAGTGATGAGCTGAAACTACCCCCCCCCCCCGCTGTCAATGGCTACACAGAAATTCTGAATTGTACTCTGTAGAGAGACAGCCGCAACTTCAGCTAAGTTAATATTCAGTGAAAAACACAAATAAATAAATTAAATACAGTACTACATGCAAAAGAGCAGATAAAAGTGTACTTAAATTCACTTATACGTCCAGCTGATTTCAGGTAGATGTTAGCCGGTGAAAGTTCTGATATTAAGCAGAGTTAACTCAAAATGTACCACTTATATAAGGCAAGAATGTCAGTGATGAGCTGAAACTACCCGTCACTGCTATCAATGGCTACACAGAAATTCTAAAAAAGTACTCTGTAGAGAGACAGCTACAACTTCAGTTGAGATAATATTCAGTGAAAAACACAAAGTAGTAAATGAAATACAGTACTAAATGCAAAAGAGCAGAAAAAAAGTGTACTTATTTCAATTATACGTCCAGCTGATTTCAGGTAGGTGTTAGCTAGCTAAAGCTCTGATATTATGCCGAGATATCTCAAAATGTACCACTTATACAAGGCAAGAATGTCAGTGATGAGCTGAAACTACCCCCCTCTGCTATCAATGGCTACACAGAAATTCTAAAATGTACTCTGTAGAGAAACAGCCACAACTTCAGTTGAGTTAATATCCAGTGAAAAACACAAATACATAAATTAAATACAGTACGACATGCAAAAGAGCAGATAAAAGCGTACTTAAATGCACTTATACATCCAGCTGATTTCAGGTAGATGTTTGCCAGCCAAAGCTCTGATATTAAGCAGACATCACTCAAAATGTACCACTTATATTATTCAAGACTGTCATTGATGAGCTGAAACTAACCCCACTGCTATCAATGGCTACACAGAAATTCTAAAAAGTACACTGTAGAGAGACAGCCACAACTTCAGTTGAGCTAATATTCAGTGAAAAAGACAAATAAATAAATTAAATACAGTACTACATTTAAAAGAGCAGATAAAAGCGTACTTAATTGTCCAGCTGATTTCAGGTAGATGTTAGCAGGCCAAAGCTCTGACAGTAAGCAGAGATAACTCAAAATGTACAACTTATATAAGGCAAGAATGTCAGTGATGAGCTGAAACTACTCCCTCTGCTATTAATAGTTACACAGAAATTCTGAAAAGTACTCTGTAGAGAGACAGCCATAACTTCAGTTGAGTTAATAGTCAATGAAAAACACAAATACATAAATTAAATACAGTACAACATGCAAAAGAGCAGATAAAAGGGTACTTAATGCACTTATACATCCAGCTGATTTCAGGTAGACGTTTGCCAGCCAAAGCTCTGATATTAAGCAGAGATCACTCAAAACGTACCACTTATATTATTCAAAATTGTCAGTGATGAGCTGAAACTACCCCCCACTGCTATCAATGGCTACACAGAAATTCTAAAAAGTACTATGTAGAGAGACAACCACAACTTCAGTTGAGTTAATATTCAGTGAAAAACACAAATAAATAAATTAAATACAGTAATACATGCAAAAAAGCAGATAAAAGTGTACTTAAATTCACTTATATGTCCAGTTGATATCAGGTAGATGTTAGTCGGCCAAAGCTCTGATATTAGGGAAAGATAACTCAAAATGTACCACTTATATAAGGCAAGAATGTCAGCGATGAGCTGAAAAGTACAGTTTTGTACCTACCATAAATGTAGATGTTCGAGGATTCCATTGCTGCAGTCCTGACTATTGGGTATAGTCCGCGTCCAGTCGGCCCGAATACCAGAGTATAAGGCTGACGTCGGTCAGAGCGCATTAGACTGACGTCAGTACGTCAGGGTACTAATGCGCATGACCGACGCCATATCCTCAGTCTTTTCTTGCCCCAGATGTCAGAAGACCCTAAAAAGACAAGTCCCAAAACAACCTGCACCAAAAACATGCACAATATATACAACCATATATATACAAAAATATAAGCATGTAAACTCACCTACACAACCACCCCTAAATACAGAGGGAAAGGAGGGTAAATTGGACTGCAGCAATGGAATCCTCGAACATCTACATTTATGGTAGGTACAAAACTGTACTATGTTCTTCGTCTTCCATTGCTGCAGTCCTGACTATTGGGTAGAATCCCAAAGCAGAGGTAAGGGAGGCTGGCAAATCATGAAAAAGTAGGAGCTGACAACATGCCTTGTAAAACAGCTGTGGCAAAACCAGCCCTAGACTTAGAGTAGATAGGAAGGTGATAATGCCTAGAGAAAGTATGCACAGAACTCCAAGTAGCTGCTTCCAGAATATCCTTAGTTGCCACCCCCCTTAGAAATGCTGTTGAAGTGGCAGTAGCCCTAGTGGAATGAGGCCTAATCCCAGCTGGAATCTCCTTGCCATGATGGGAATAACAAAATGCAATGCAAAAGCCAATCCACCTAGAAATAGTTTGTTTTGACACAGGCTTGCCCTGAGAACTCAAGGCAAAAGAAACAAACAACTGCTGAGACTGCCTAAAATCCTTAGTCCTGCTTAAATAATAACGCAATTGCCTGTGTACATCTAAAGTGTGCAAAATCTTTTCCCCTTTATTTTGAGGATCTGCAAAAACGTAGGCAAATGAATAGTTTGGTTTAAAGCCACACTAGAAACCACCTTAGGCATAAAAGAAGGATTAGTACGTAATGATACCCTATCCTTATGGAAAATCAAAAAGGGCTCTACTGCCATAAGGGCCTGCAACTCAGACACCCTTCGTGCAGAAGTAATAGCCAACAGAAAAGCAGTCTTCCATGACAAATATTTCAATTCAGCAGTAGCTGCAGGCTCAAAAGGTTGTAGAGTAAGTTTTTCCAACACAAAATTGAGATCCCAAGCAGGAGTAGGAGCTCTACGGGGGGGTCTTATATTCTTTGCGCCTCTAAGAAACTGCTTGAACAAAGGATGCGAAAACAAAGGTGGGTCACAATCATAGTGAGCTGAAATTGCTGCAGCATGAATCTTTATGGAAGAGAAGGACAAACCTTTGTCCAATAATTCAGTAAGATATTGAAGAGCCACACTCAAATTAGGCTCAGAAATCTCCAAATTCTTTGCTGTACTCCAAAATAAAAATCTCTTCCATTTTTCTGCATACACTTTCCTTGTACTAGGTCTTCTAGCTTCCATAATCACATTTAAAACTTGTTGAGGAAGTTGAGACCTGCTGTGTTTCAACACAGAATATGCCAAGCTGTTAGGTGAAGAGAGTGTAGCTTGACATTGAGCAGATGACCGTCCTTCTGAGATAACAGATGAGGAATCAGAGGCAAAGGCCATGGAGGCTTCTTTACCAGACTCCGTAGTAGAGGGTACCAGTGTTGCCGAGGCCAATCTGGAGCTATCAAAATCATCCTTGGCCTGTCTTGTCTGACCTTTAACAGTACCTTTGGAAGAAGAGGTAGAGGTGGAAAGGCATACACATGAAGGTTTTCCAACTGAAAGACAGAGCATCCACTTTCCAAGCCGTGTGATGAAACCCCTTTGTGCAATACTTTGGCAGCTGGTGGTTTAGTGGAGAAGCGAACAGATCTATGTCTGGAGTTCCCCATGACACTGTCAGTTTCTGAAATACATGAAGATCCAGTTTCCACTCGTGGGGATCCATGATTTGTCTGCTTAACACATCTGCTAAGGAGTTCTGTGCTCCTGGCAGAAACCTTGCCTGAAGAGTCAGTTGCAGGCTTAGCGCAGTCTCCCATAAAATCATTGCTTGCCTGCATAGAGGATAAGAATGTGTTCCCCTTGCTTGTTGATGTACCACATGACAGTTGTGTTGTCTGTTAGAATCAACACCTGCCCTGGAAGAAGTAACTCCTTGAAAGCCATTAATGCAAACTGGACTGCTAACATCTCTTTCATGTTGATATGTAGATGCTGAAGTCTGGCAGGCCACTTGTCTTGTATCCACTTTCCATTTAGATGAGCTCCCCAAGCAATGTCCGAGGCATCTGTTGTTAAAATCTGACTTGCCTCTGGCCGGGTCACAGAGAGTCCCTTGTTTAGGTGACATTCCTGAGCCCACCACAAGAATTCCTTTGAAGGCAAGGTATTATTTGAATGACAGTGTCCAAATCCTGGCAGTGCTGTGTCCATTCATTTTTGAGATACCATTGTAACTTCCTCATATGCAGTTTGGCATTGGGAAGCACCAGAATACAAGATGCCATGAACCCTAATGCTTGAAGGACTGTCCTTGCAGTCAGCACGGACTGATGAGATAGTTGATGGAAGTAAAGTGACAGACTCTTTTGTTTGTCCGGGGTTAAAAAGGCCATCTGGGCTGCTGTATTCAGTCTCACACCCAGAAAGCACATGTCTTGAGAGGGTACTAGACTGGACTTTATTTCGTTCACAGAATACCCTAGGCATCTTAGCACTGCGATAACATATTCCAGGTGCTGTAGAAGAACTTCCCTTTCTTGAGCCAGAATCAGGCAGTCGTCCAAGTAAGGATAGATTTGAATTCCTTGAAGCCTGAAGTAAGCTATCACAGGAGCCAGAACCTTTGTGAACACTCTGGGCGCAGTAGATAAGCCAAAGGGCAATGCAGAGAACTGATAATGAGAATTTCCAGTTCGAAACCGCAGATATTTCCTGCAACTTAGCCTTATAGGCACATGAAGGTAAGCTTCTTTGAGATCTAAAGTTACCATCCAGTGATCTTTGCCCAGCAGAGGTAAAAGCTGTTGTAACGTCAACATCTTGAACTTGGGAATGTCCAGATAAGTGTTGAGGATAGATAGATCCAAAATTGGTCTCCACGTGTTTCCCTTCTTTGGAACAAGGAACAGGCGAGAATAAAATCCTAGGCCCCTTTCTGATACAGGGACTGGCTGAATGGCCCCTATGTGAAGCAACTGTAAAATTTGCTTGTGAGCCTCTTTTCTTTGTTGAGGAGGAACGTCTGGCATGCCTTTGAAAGGGGGCATGGTATGGAAATAAAATCTGTAACCGTGGTGAATGATATCCAACACCCATTTGTCTTGAGTAAGTAGATCCCAATTTTCTTTGAAAAGAGACAGTCTTCCTCCCAAAGGAGCTGCCAGACGTGAATCTGCTGGCAGTGGAAAAAACAGGTCATTGGGTCTGTTTACGAAAGGACTGACCCCTGCCCTCACCAGAAGTCTGAGCAGGTGAACTCCCTGTTCTAGGCCTAAAAGAACCTTGAGCCCTGCCCCTACCACGTCTAGACCTACCCCTAGACTGAGAATCATAAGCAGGATATGTCCACCCCTTAGCAGGCCAATTTCTACTAAACTTTGGTGGCTGCACCTGCAAAAAATCTTTAACAGTTTGCATAGACTTAGCCTTGTCCTCCATCTTCTTTAAAACTGCTTCCACAGGCGAACCAAACAACACATCAGACTGTAAAGGAGCATCCAAAATCCTTGTCTTAACATGCTCAGCTAAATTCTGATCCTTCAACCATGCATGCCTGCGAAGAACAGAACTGGTAGCAGCCACCCTCGAGGAGGCCTGTACAGCATCAAAACCACATTGCAAAGAATGCTTACCCACTTGTTCAGACACATGAACCAAATCCAGCAACTCTTTACACTCAATACCTTCCGCCAAAGCATCCACCTTAGATTTCAATTGTGAAAGGAGATAATTCTGATACTTTAGCATGTGAAACTGACAATTCAAAGCTCTCATGGCTAGAGTGGAAGAAGTATACACTTTCTTTCCCCACCTATCCAAAGCCCTTGCCTCTTTATCAGTGGGAACAGGATTTTTAACCACAGAAGCCTTTACACCCTTAGGCCCTTGAGAAATAGTTTCTGGGTCCGCCTAGGACTCTTAAACAAGTATTTATGAGCTTGGCACCCTATAATACCTATCAGGCTTAACTGGAGCAGGAGGCAAAGAGTCAGGGTTCAGGGAAGCCTCTGCAAAACATCTTCCACCACATTCAATACAGGAGGAATAGCTAAAGGCCTATGCTGGGGTAAAAACAAGAACTCCCTAAGCCTTTTCCTGGAGTCAGAGTAATCCTGGCCTTCCCATTTAAAGTGCTCCCTCATGGAATGCAAAGTCTCTGAAAATGAGAAATCCTCAGGTGGAGACGCTGTAGGAGTGGAATCATCCACATCAGAATCAGAATAAGTAGGATACTCCTGTAAATCTTCCACAGAAGATTCTGAAGCCTCTGAACACTGTTCAAAACTATCAAACTCGGTTCCACCCTAGGCCTCTTATCAGGCGGCATAGAACCCTAATCATAGTAATCAAATCTTCTGCCATTTTAAGCATATGTTTCTTAGGTACAGAACCCGAAATGCTAGGAGAAGCCCCACTGAAGCTGTAGAAGGCCTACCTCTCAAAGAAGTTTTGGCAACAGAAGGAGAGGCCCTAACTACCTTGGGAAGAGCAGTCATCTGAGAAGCCCCCTCAGCCTGGCCTACCTCCTGAGAAGGCACATCCTGTAAGAGTATAGTTTCTGCCTGGGACTCCATAGACACTCCTGGCAAAACCTCCGGCTCCACTGAGCCTTCTAAAGAACCGACGTCCGGGACTGCGGTTCCTCAACCCTAGGCTTCACTGTTTTATCCTTGCGCTTCTTGGAGGAAGCGGCCGGAGCATCCGACGGCATATTATAATTGCAACGCTTCCCAAACACTAACCTGGCACAGTCTAACCTCCTCTTAATAGTGCGTTTGTTAAACCTAGCACAAGAGCGGCAACCAACAACGCCGTGCTCAGGCCCTAAACAAGGTATACACAAGGTATGATAATCCCTATGAGGTATCTGTTTCCCACAAGAAATACAGTTATTCACTTTTTCTGACATCCGTAAAATACTGAGGCAAGAAAAACTAAAATGTTCCCCAACGGGGTACTTAGCCAACTCTGTTTCGGTCTGAAACTCCGGTTTCGGAAGTATTTCAGTACGCCAACCTGCACTCGCAAAACTGCTTCTGCATCGGACCATGCGGCAAAAAAGACTGAGGATATGACGTCGGTCATGCGCATTAGTACCCTGCCGTACTGACGTCAGTCTAATGCGCTCTGACCGACGTCAGCCTTATACTCTGGTATTCGGGCCGACTGGACGCGGACTATACCCAATAGTCAGGACTGCAGCAATGGAAGACGAAGAACATCTACCCCCCACTGCTATCACTGGCTACAATGAAATTCTAAAATGTACTCTGTTGAGAAACAGCATCAATTTCAGTTAATTTAATATTCAGTGAAAAACACAAATAAATAAATTAAATACAGTACTGCATGCAAAAGAGCAGAAAAAAGTGTACTTAAATTCACTTATACGTCCAGCTGATTTCACATAGATGTTAGCCAGCCAAAGCTCTGATATTAAGCAGAGATAACTCAAAATGTACCACTTATATAAGGGCAAGAATGTCAGTGATGAGCTGAAACCACCCTCACTGCTATCAATGGCTACACAGAAATTCTAAAACGTACTCTGTAGAGAGACAGCCACAACTTCAGTTGAGTTAATATTCATTGAAAAACACAAATAAATTAAATACAGTACTACATGTAAAAGAGCAGATAAAAGTGTACTTAAATTCACTTATACGTCCATCTGATTTCAGGTAGATGTTAGCTGGCCAAAGCTCTGATATTAAGCAGAGATAACTCAAAATGTACCACTTATATAATGCAAGAATATCAGTGATTATCTGAAACTACCCCCCACTGCTAACAATGCTTACACAGAAATTCTAAAAAGTACTCCGTAGAGAGACAGCCACAACTTCAGTTGAGTTAATATTCAGTGAAAAACACAAATAAATAAATTAAATACAGTACTGCATGCAAAAGAGCAGATAAAATTGTACATAAATTCACTAATACTTCCAGCTGATTTCAGGTAGATGTTAGCTGGCCAAAGTTCTGATATTAAGCAGAGATAACTCAAAATGTAACACTTATATACGGCATGAATGTCAGTGATGAGCTGAAAATACCCCTACTGCTATCAATGGCTACACAGAAATTCTGAAAAGTACTCTGTAGGGAGACAGCCAAAATTCAGTTCAGTTAATATTCAGTGAAAAACACAAATAAATAAATTAAATACAGTACTGCATGCAAAAAGAGCAGATAAAAGTATACTTAGATTCAATTATACATTCAGTTGATTTCAGGTAGATGTTAGATGGCCAAAGCTCTGACATTAAGCAAAGATAACTCAAAATGTACCACTTATATAAGGCAAGAATGTCAGTGATGGGCTGAAACTACCCACCACTGCTATCAATGGCTACACAGAAATTCTAAAAAGTACTCTGTAGAGAGACAACCAGAACTTGAATTAAGTTAATATTCAGTGAAAAACACAAATAAATACATTAAATACAGTACTACATGCAAAAGAGCAGATAAAAGTGTAATTAAATTCACTTATAAATCCAGCTGATTTAGGTAGATGTTAGCTGGCCAAAGGTCTGTTATTAAGCAGTGAACTCAAAATGTACCACTTATATATGGCAAGAATGTCAGTGATGAGCTGAAACTACCCCCCAACACTGCTCTCAATGGCTACACAGAAATTCTAAAATGTACTCTGTAGAGAGACAGCCACAACTTCAGTTAAGTTAATATTCAGTAAAAAACGCAAATAAATAAATTAAATATAGTACTACATGCAAAAGAGCAGATAAAATTACTTGAATTCACTTATACGTCCAGCTGATTTCAGGTAGATGTTAGCCCACGAAAGCTCTGATATTAAGCACAGATAACTCAAAATGTACCAGTTGTATAAGGCCAGAATGTCAGTGATGAGCTGACACTACCCCCCACTGCTATCAATGGCTACACAGAATTACAGCAAACCAAACACATAAAAACACAAAGACATACTCGGAGGCTCTAACAAAAAAACTTACCAAAACAACAGAGGCTCCCAAAGCCGACACCCAAAAATCCACCACCTCAAAACATAACACATGCATCACATACTTCAATAAATCAGTGTGTCAAACAATCACAGCCCTTAAGGCCAAACACCATGCCTGATACACTAGTAATAGGTGACTCTATAGTCAGACACACTGACGTTCCGCTTACCAGGCTGAACAAGGAGAGGGTAACGGTGAGCTGCTTATCGGGAGCTAGGATCCGCCACATAACACACGCACTCAGGTCACTCCAAAGCAAGTACAAATATGACTCCGTCATTGTCCATGCCGGCGTGAATGACCTGAGATACCTCCTGGACTACATGAAAAGAGACATAGAGGAGCTCTCTGACTATGTAGCCCAGGCTGGTATGACCCTGACCCTGAGCAGCATCTTGCCCTCACCAAGAATGATGCCACAATACAAAGACAAGATGACCAGCTTTAATAATTGGCTCAAATACTGGTGTCATTCTAGGGGGATCCAATGTCTGTCTGCTTGGGATGACATGCTGGACAAGCCACGCTGCTTCGCAAGGGACGGGCTTGCATCTGTCACCATTGGGCTTCCGGATATTGGCTAAGGCTCTTGCCTCCCCCATAGTGCCTTTTTTAGGCAAGGCTCAAAAGACAAACCCACCTCCTTAGAAAATAAAATGGAAAAAAATTAAGGGTAATGCTGCTCAACGCCAGAAGTCTAAATCTCAAGATGCAGGCTCTCGAAGCACTCCTCAGTATGGAGGACGTCGATGTCTGTGCAGTGACTGAAACCTGGTTCAAGGCTCCTGAGAGCACCCCAGCGCTACCAGGCTAAACCTCGTATCATGCTTTTCGGCCCCAAAACTCGGGCCAAACCAAAAAGGGAGGGGGAGTGTCCATATTCATCAAGGACACCCACACCTCCAGGTAAGTGGCAACACATGAAGCATCAGAGACCATCCAGGTGCAACTAACCGTAGGCAAAACTGCTATACAACTGGTAGCATGTTACAGATCACCCTCCCAATCTCAGGAACCCCACTCAGTCTTCCTGAAGACATTGCAGGACATGAATGTCTCACCAAACACCATCATATTGGGAGACTTCAACTACCCTAACATAGACTGGGTGCATTATTCTAGCCCAAACACCCTAGCCCAAAGGTTCCTGGAATTCATAAATTCAAACGCAATGGAACAGCTAGTCACCTCTCCCACAAGGGGAGATAATATACTAGACCTGATCATCACAAACATGGGGACAAAGTGCTTCACACCAGAGGTATACCCTTCACTAGTGAGATCTGACCACAAACTAATCATCCTGGATATACATATCCTACCTCCACCCCCAACACAAAAGACTACAGTGAAAAACTTCTCAAAAGCCGACTTTACACTTCTTAAAACTGAGATGGTATCCTTTAAGCCCACTGGGACAGTGGAAACCACATCCCACAATGCAGAATCCTTCACAAATGCTTTCTACGGACATCTCCAAGAATGCATGGATCATGCAATCCCAAATAAAACCAAGACCCTCTCCACCAAGGGCAGGCATCCTGTCTGGTGGTCCCCAGCCATAAACAAATTGTATAACAAAAGAAGGAAGCTACTGCACGTCAGAGCAAAACCCCATAAAGAGAAGGCATCTCTGATCAGCACTAGTAGAAACCTACGTTCTCTCATAATAACATCCAAGGCCAACTTTGAGAGAAAAATCGCTATGGACATTAAAGATAACCACAAGGCCTTCTTCAGCTATGTTAGAAACCTGGGCAGAAACCCTCAGATATGTTCAGAGTTAGTTCACAATGACAAAAAATACACTGAACCCACAGATATTGCCAACATTCTGGCAGACAGGTTCAGTGCAAATTTCTCCCCTCCCTCACCCCCAAAAGAAGAAATACTTATCCCAGCTGAATGTAACCTCCCTGTCATCTCAGATGTCCAGGTGAGAACCGCCCTCAGCAAAGCTAAAAACACAGCATCAATGGGACCTGACGGTATTCTGGGTTGCGTGCTACGTGAACTCCAAGAGGAGCTAAACCCGCACATAAAAATGCTATTTAACCTTAGCCTTACTGCAGGATATGTACCTGAAAACTGGCATACAGCAACAGTAGTCCCACTCCACAAAGGAGGCACCACTACTGACCCTGGTAACTACTGCCCCATAAGCTTAACCAGCCTGGTCTGCAAAGCTATGGAAAGAATCATTATGGAACTAATAAACAGAGACATTGGGGACTTACAGACACTTGATCCAACCCAGTTCGGCTTTGTAAAAGGCAGATCCTGCCTTTTATACCTGGTTGACTTTTTCAAAACAGTCACTAGAGTCATTGACGAGGGCAAAGCAGTCCATACAGCCTACCTGGACTTGGCTAAAGCTTTCGACACAATACCCCACTCTGGCATCATAGACAAGCTCAGCAGCTTAAATGTAAATCCATATGTCACAAGATGGGTGGCAAACTGGCTAAAGGATAGAACCCAAAAAGTAAAAATTGCTGAAGCCATGTCAGACTCAAAGCCAGTGACAAGTGGTGTCCCACAGGGCTCTGTCCTGGGACCCCTCTTGTTCAGCATTTATTTCTCAGATGTGGAAGCAAACATGGGAGGGTTGTGGCTGACAAAGTTCGCAGATGACTGCAAACTAGGTGCCATAGTCGATACACCAGCTGACCCATACATCCTACAAAAAGGCCTCACTGAAACGGACAACTGGTGCCGGAGTCATGGCCTTAAACTAAATGCCAAAAAATGTATAGTCATCCCCTTTGGGAAAAACAAAGTGCCCACAAATTATCACATAGACGGTAACCCACTGAGTACGGAAAAAGTAATCAGAGACCTGGGGACCCAAGTCAATAGTGACCTCTCATTTGACACCCACGTTGCCAAAGTGGTTAGAAAGACTTTCTACCTTGCCCACCTTATCATGAAGGGATTCACATCCAGATCAAAGGAGGTCATTGTGCCCCTGTACTCCTCCCTTATCAGGCCCATGATTGAGTACAATGCCCCATTTGGTATGTACCTCACCCGGCACTTGCAACAGCTAGAGGGACCCCAAAAGTACCTCACCAAGAGGATCAAGGGTCTGCAACATATATCATATGCTGCCAGACTAAAGAAACTCCAACTCTATTCAGTAGCATACTGCCTATTCAGAGGAGATCTGTGCCTGACGTACAAGGCCATGTCCAATCAGGAATTGATGGACATGCTCCACCTCACAAAATCCAAATCCATCAGAACCACGAGAGCTAAAGATTTGAACCTCAGCACAAATATGAATAGGATATGCTGGAGGGACAGATTCATAACTCAGAGGCTTCCCATACTCTGGAACAGAATTCCAGTTCATGTTAGGCAGAGCCCCTCACTGACTCTCTTCAAGAGAAATCTTGAAGAGTGGATGGGAGATCGTAGGTTTACCCCAGGGGTCATCTCTGTGTCACTACTAGACAGAGGCACAGTAAACTAATTCTATTATGTAAAGGGGTCTTCACTGTGTCACTACTAGACAGAGGCACAGTATTCTAAATCTATTCTGTACACTTTTGTACCATTACATGGGGTGCGAAAGCCACATCACTATGGCTAGGCTTATAAATGCCCCAGGGCAGATAGCCTAGTACCAAACTATGAAAACAGCAGATAAAAGTGTACTTAAATTCACTTATACGTCCACCAGATTTCAGGTAGATGTTAGCCGGCAAAAGCTCTGATATTAAGCAGAAATAACTCAAAATGCACCACTTATATAAGGCAAGAATGTCAGTGATGAGCTGAAACTACCCCCCACTGCTATCAATGGCTACACAGAATTTCTAAAAAGTACTCTGTAGAGAGACAGCTACAACTTCAGTTGAGTTAATATTCAGTGAAAAACGCAAATAAATAAATTAAATACAGTACTATATGCAAAGAGCAGATAAAAGTGTACTTAAATTCACTTATACATCCAGCTGATTTCAGGTAGCTGTTAGCCGTCCAAAGCTCTAATATTAAGCAGAGATAACTCGAAACGTACCACTGATATAAGGAAATAATGTCAGTGAGGAGCTGAAACTACCCCCACTGCTATTAATAGCTGCACAGAATTTCTAGAAAGTACTCTGTAGAGAGACAGCCACAACTTCAGTTGAGTTAATATTCAGTGAAAAACACAATACATAAATTAAATGGGTCCCCTTGAGTTGATCGACACACCGACGCTAAGAAGACCGACTCGAGAAGACCGACGAGACAGATGATTGACAAGCTGAAATTCCGACAGCCGAAACACCGACATGGGCAATGTGTGAGCGTGAGTCGGTAAGTGTGCGAAAGTGAGGGATTTAGCGTTAGGAAGCGGACAGGTAAGTGTGCGATAGTGAGGGATTTAGCATTAGGGAGTGGACAGGTAAGTGTGAGATAGTGTGGGATTTAGGGTTACGGTGCGGGAAAGGTGAGTGTGTGGTAGTGTCGGATTTAGGGTGCGGGTAAGGTAAGTGTGCGATAGTGATGGACGTTAGGTGTAGTGGCGGGTTAAGTGAGTTAGGGTGCAGGTAGGGTAAGTGTGCGATAGTGGCGGGTTAAGTGAGTTAGGGTTAGGGTGCGGGTAGGGTAAGTGTGTGGTAGTGTTGGACCTTAGGGTTAGGGTTTGGGTTACAGTTAGTGCATGTATAGTTGTGTGTAATGTGTAGTTTACGTGTTGTGTGTCGGTGTTTTGGGTGTCAGTGTTATGGTGTTCGGTTTTGTGTGTTTTCAATGTTTTGGTGTCGGTGTTTTGAGTGTCGGGTTTGTGGTGTGTCGGTATTGTGATAGGGATCCAATTAAACACAGTATGAATTGTAAAAGAGCAGATAAAAGGGTACTTAAATTCACTTATACATTGAGCTGGTTTCAGTAGATGTTAGCCAGCCAAAGCTCTGATATTAAGAAGAGATATCTGAAAATGTACCACTTATATAAGTCAAGAATGTAAGTGATGAGCTGAAACTACCCCCCACTGTTATAAATGGCTACACATAATTTCTAAAAAGTATTCTGTAGAGAGACAACTACAACTTCAGTTGAGTTAATATTCAGTGAAAAATACAAATTAATAAATTAAATACAGTACTTCATGCAAAGGAGCAGATAAAAGTGTACTTATTTCACTTATACATCTAGCTGATTTCAGGTAGATGTTAGCCGGTGAAAGCTCTGATATTAAGCAGAGATAACTCAAATTCTACCACGTATATAAGGCAAGAATGTCAATGATGAGCTGAAACTACCCGCCACTGCTATCATTGGCTCCACAGAAATTCTAAAAAGTACCCTGTAGAGAGAGACAGCCACAACTTTAGTTGAGTTAATATTCAGTGAAAGACACAAATAAATAAATTAAATACAGTACTACATGCAAAACAGCAGATAAAAGTGTACTTATTTCACTTATACGTCCAGCTGATTTCAGGTAGATGTTAGTCGGCCAAAGCTCTGATAGTAAGCAGAGATAACTCAAAATGTACCACTCATACAATGCAAGAATGTCAGTGATGAGCTGAAACTACCCCCCTCTGCTATTAATAGCTACACAGAAATTCTAAAAGTACTCTGTAGAGAGACCGTCACAACTTCAATTGAGTTAGTACTCAATGAAAAACACAAATAAATAAATTAAATACAGCACTACTTGCAAAAGAGCAGATAAAAGTGTACTTATCTCACTTATACATCCAGCTGATTTCAGGTAGATGTTAGCCAGCCAAAGCTCTAATATTAAGCAGAGAGAACTCAAAATGTACCAATTATATAGGGCAAGAATGTCAGTCATGAGCTGAAACTACCCCCCACTGCTATCAATGGCTACACAGAAATTCTAAAAAGTACTCTGTAGAGAGACAGCTTCAACTTCAGTTGAGTTAATATTCAGTGAAAAACACAAATTAATAAATTAAATACACTACATGCAAAAGAGCAGATAAAAGTGTACTTATTTCACTTATATGTCCAGCTTATTTGAGGTAGCTGTTAGCCAGCCAAAGCTCTGATTTAAGCAGAGATATCTCAAAATGTACCACTTATACAAGGCAAGAATGTCAGTGATGAGCTGAAACTATCCCCACTGCTATCAATGGCTACACAGAAATTCTAAAAAGTACTCTATAGGGAGACAGCCACAACTTCAGTTGAGTTAATATTCATTGAAAAACACAAATAAATAAATTAAATACAGTACTACATGCAAAAGAGCAGATAAAACTGTACTTAAATTCACTTGTAAGTCCAGCTGATTTCAGGTAACTGTTAGCCAGCTAAAGCTCTGATATTAAGTAGAGATAACTCAAAATGTACCACTTACATAAGGAAAGAACGTCAGTGATGAGCTGAAACTACCCACCACTGTAATAGCTGCACAGCAATTCTAAAATGTACTCTGTAGAGAAACAGCCACAACTTCAGTTGAGTTAATATTCAGTGAAAAACACAAATACATAAATTAAATACAGTACGACATGCAAAAGAGCAGATAAAAGGGTACTTAAATTCACTTATACATCCAGCTGATTTCAGGTAGATGTTAGCCAGCCAAAGCTCTGCTATTAGGCAGAAATAACTCAAAATGTACCACTTATATAAGTCAAGAATGTCAGTGAGGAGCTGAAACTACTCCCCCCCCACTGCTATCAGTGGCTCCACAGAAATTCTGAAAAGTACTCTGTAGAGAGACAGCCACAACTTCAGTTGAGTTAATATTCAGTGAAAAACACAAATAAATAAATTGAATACAGTACTACATGCAAAAGAGCAGATAAAAGTGTACTTAAAATCACTTATACGTCCAGCTGATGTGAGGTAGATGTTTGCCGGCGAAAGCTCTGAAATTAAGCAGAGATAACTCAAAATGTACCACTTATATAAGGCAAGAATGTCAGTGATGAGCTGAAACTACCCCCACTGCTGTCAATGGCTACACAGAATTTCTAAAAAGTACTCTGAAGAGAGACAGCCACAACTTCAGTTGAGTTAGTACTCAATGAAAAACACAAATAAATAAATTAAATACAGCACTACTTGCAAAAGAGCAGATAAAAGTGTACTTATCTCACTTATACGTCCAGCTGATTTCAGGTAGATGTTAGCCAGCCAAAGCTCTAATATTAAGCAGAGAGAACTCAAAATGTACCAATTATATAGGGCAAGAATGTCAGTCATGAGCTGAAACTACCCCCACTGCTATCAATGGCTACACAGAAATTCTAAAAAGTACTCTATAGAGAGACAGCCACAACTTCAGTTGAGTTAATATTCATTGAAAAACACAAATAAATAAATTAAATACAGTACTACATGCAAAAGAGCAGATAAAACTGTACTTAAATTCACTTGTAAGTCCAGCTGATTTCAGGTAGATGTTAGCCGGCCAAAGCTCTGATATTAAGCAAAGATATCTCAAAATGTACCACTTATACAAGGCAAAAATGTCAGTGATGAGCTGAAACTACCCCCACTGCTATCAATGGCTACACAGACATTCTAAAAAGTACTCTGTAGAGAGACAGCCACTACTTCAGATGAGTTAATATTCAGTGAAAAACACAAATAAATAAATTAAATACAGTACTACATGCAAAGAGGAGATAAAAGTGTACTTAAATTCAATTATACATCCAGTGGAGTTCAGGTAGCTGTTAGCCGGCCAAAGCTCTTATATTAAGCAGAGATAACTCAAAATGTACGACTTATATAAGGAAAGAATGTCAGTGATGAGCTGAAACTACCCCCACTGCTGTTAATAGCTGCACAGACATTCCAAAAAGTACTCTGTAGAGAGACAGCTACAACTTCAGTTGAGTTAATATTCAATGAAAAACACAAATAAATAAATTAAATACAGTACTACATGCAAAAGAGCAGATAAAAGTGTTCTTAAATTCACTTATACGTCCAACTGATTTCAGTTAGCCGGCGAAAGCTCTGATATTAAGCAGAGATACTCAAAATGTACCACTTATAACAGGCAAGAATGTCAGTGATGAGCTGAAACTACCCCACACTGCTATCAATGGCTACACAGAAATTCTAAAAAGTACTCTGTGGAGAGACAGCTACAACTTCAGTTGAGTTAATATTCAGTGAAAAGCACAAATTAATAAATGAAATACACTACATGCAAAAGAGCAGATAAAAGTGTACTTATTTCACTTATACGTCCAGCTGATTTCAGGTAGCTGTTAGCCAGCTAAAGTTCTGATATTAAGCGGAGATATGTCAAAATGTGCCACTTATACAAGGCAAGAATGTTAGTGATGAGCTGAAACTACACCCCTCTGCTATTAATGGCTACACAGAAATTCTAAAAAGTACTCTATAGAGAGACAGCCACAACTTCAGTTGAGTTAATATTCAGTGAAAACACAAATAAATTAAATACAGTACTACATGCAAAAGAGCAGTTAAAAGTGTACTTAAATTCACTTATACATCCAGCTGATTTCAGGTAGATGCTAGCCGGCCAAAACTCTGATATCAAGCACACAAAATGTACCACTTATATAAGTCAAGAATGTCATTGATGAGCTGGAGCTACCAAACACTATCAATTGCTACATAGAAATTCTGAAAAGTACTCTGTAGAGAGACAGCCATAACTTCAGTTGAGTTAATATTCAGTGAAAACTCAAATAAATTCAATACAGTATTACATGCAAAAGAGCAGATAAAAGTGTACTTAAATTCACTTATACGTCCAGCTGATTTCAAGTAGATGTTAGCCGGCCAAAGCACTGATATTAAGCAAAGATAACTCAAAATATACAACTAATATAAGGCAAGAATGTCAGTGATGAGCTGAAACGACCCCCTCTGCTATTAAAAGCAAAACAGAAATTCTAAAAAGTACTCTGTAGAGAGACCGCCACAACTTCAGTTGAGTTAAAATTCAATGAAATACACAAATAAATAAATTAAATACAGTACTATTTGCAAAAGAGCATATAAAAGTGTACTTATTTCACTTATACGTCCAGCTGATTTCAGGTAGCTGTTAGCCAGCCAAAGCTCTGATATTGAGCAGAGATAACTCAAAATGTAACACTTATATAAGTCAAGAATGTCAGTGATGAGCTGAAACTACCTCCCCTCTGCTATTAATAGCTACACGTAAATTCTAAAAAGTACTCTGTAGAGAGACAGCCACAACTTCAGTTGAGTTAATATGGAATGAAAAACACAAATAAATAAATGAAATGCAGTACTACATGCAAAAGAGCAGAAAAAAGTGTACTTAAATTCACTTATACATCCAGAAGATTTGAGGCAGATGTTAGCCGCCAACGCTCTGATAGTAAGCAGAGATATCTCAAAATGTACCACTTATATTAGGCAAGAATGTCAGTGATGACCTGAAACTAACCCCCACTGCTATCAATGGTTACACAGAAATTCTAAAAAGTACTGTGTAGAGAGACAGCCACAACTTCAGTTGAGTTAATATTCAGTGAAAAACAAAAATAAATAAATTAAATACAGTACTACATGCAAAAGAGCAGAT
>NC_056745.1:618644801-618684157 GCF_019279795.1 Protopterus annectens
AGCTCTGATATTAAGCAGAGATAACTCAAAAGGTACCAGTTATATAAGGCAAGAATGTTAGTGATGAGCTGAAACTACCTCCACTGCTATCAATGGCTACACAAAAATTCTAAAAAGTACTCTGTAGAGAGACAGCCACAACTTCAGTTGAGTTAATATTCAGTGAAAAACACAAATAAATTAAATACAGTGCTACATGTAAAAGAGCAGATAAAAGTGCACTTAAATTCACTAATACATCCAGCTGATTTCAGGTAGATGTTAGCCAGCCAAAGCTCTGATATTAAGCAGAGATAACTCAAAAGGTACCAGTTATACAAGGCAAGAATGTTAGTGATGAGCTGAAACTACCTCCACTGCTATCAATGGCTACACAGAAATTCTAAAACAAACTCTGTAGAGAGACAGCCACAACTTCAGTTGAGTTGATATTCAGAGAGAAACACAAATAAATTAATTAAATACAGTACTACATGCAAAACAGCAGTTAAAAGTGTACTTAAATTCACTTATACTTCCAGCTGATTTCAGGTAGCTGTTAGCCGGCCAAAGCTCTGATAATAAGGAGAGATAAAAAAATGTACCACTTATATAAGGAAAGAATGTCAGTGATGAGTTGAAACTACCCCCACTGCTATAAATGGCTACACAGAAATTCTAAAAAGTAATCTGTAGAGAGACAGCCACAACTTCACATATTCAGTGAAAAACACAAATAAATAAAGTAAACACAGTACTACATGCAAAGAGCAGATAAAAGTGTAATTAAATTCAGTTATACATCCAGCTGATTTCAGGTAGATGTTAGCTGGCCAAAGCTCTGATGTTAAGCAGATATAACTCAAAATGTACCACTTATATAAGGCAAGAGTGTCAGTGATGAGCTGAAACTACCCCCAACTGCTATCAATGGCTACACAGAAATTCTAAAATGTACTCTGTAGAGAAACAGCCACAACTTCAGTTGAGTTAATATTCAGTGAAAAACACAAATACATAAATTAAATACTGTACAACGTACAAAAGAAAAGATAAAAGGGTACTTAAATTCAGTTATACATCCAGCTGATTTCAGATAGATGTTAGCCGGCCAAAGCTCAGATAGTAAGCAGAGATAAATCAAAATGTACCATGTATTATAAGGCAAGATTGTCAATAATGAGCTGAAACTACCCCAACTGCGGTTAATAGCTACACTGAAATTCTAAAAAGTACTTTGTAGAGAGACAGCCACAACTTTAGTTGAGTTAATATTCAGTGAAAAACACAAATACATAAATTAAACACAGTACAACATGCAAAAGAGCAGATAAAAATGCACTTAAATTCACTTTTACGTCCATTTGATTTCAGGTACATGTTAGCTGGCCAAAGCTCTGATATTAAGCAGAGATAACTCAAAATGTACCACTTTTATAAGGCAAGAATGCCAGTGATTAGCTGATACTACCCCCCACTGTTATCAATGCCTACACAGAATTTCTAAAAGTACTCTGTAGAGAGACAGCCACAACTTCAGTTGAGTGAATATTTAGTGAAAAACTGAAATAAATAAAATAAATACAGTACTACATGCAAAAGAGCAGATAAAACTGTTCTTAAGTTCACTTATATGTCCAGCTGATTTCAGGTTGATGTTAGTCGGCCAAAGCGCTGATAGTAAGCAGAGATACCTCAAAATGTACCACTTATATAAGGCAAGAATATCAGTGATTAGCTGAAATTACCCCCCACTGATATCAATGGCTACACAGAAATTCTAAAAAGTACTCTGTAGAGAGACAGCCACTACTTCAGTTGAGTTAATATTCAGTGAAAAACAAATAAATTTATTAAATACAGTGTTACATGCAAAAGAACACATAAAAGGGTACTTAAATTCACTTATACGTCCAGTTGAATTCAGGTAGATATTAACAGGCCAAAGCTCTGATATTAAGAAGAGATAACTCAAAATGTACCACTTATATAAGGCAAGTATGTCAACGATGAGCTGAAACTACCCCCCACTACTATCAATGGCTGCACAGAAATTCTAAAAAGTACTCTGTAGAGAGACAGCCAGAACTTCAATTCAGTTAATATTCAATGAAAAACACAAATAAATAAATTAAATACAGTACTACATGCAAAAGAGCAGATACAAGTTTACTTAAATTCACTTATACATCCAGCTGATTTCAGGTAGATGTTAGCTGGCCAAAGCTCTGATATTAAGCAGAGATAACTCAAAATGTACCAGTTATTTAAGGCAAGAATGTCAGTGAGGAGCTGAAACTACCCCCCACTGCTATCAATGGCTACAGAGAAATTCTAAAAAGTACTCTGTAGAGAGACAGCCACAACTTCAGTTGAGTTAATATTCAGTGAAAAACACAAATACATAAATTAAATACAGTAGTACATGCAAAAGAGCAGATAAAAAGGTACTTAAATTCACTTATATGTCCAGCTGATTTCAGGTAGATGTTAGCCTGCCAAAGCTCTGATATTAAGTAGAGATAACTCAAACTGTACCACTTATATAAGGCAGGAATGGCAGTGAATAGTTGAAACTACCCCCCCCCCACTGCTATCAATGGCTACACAGAAATTCTAGAAAGTACTCTGTAGAGAGACAGCCACAATTTCAGTTGAGTTATTATTCAGTGAAAAACACAAATAAATTAAATACAGTGCTACATACAAAGAGCAGATAAAAGTGTACTTAAATTCACTTATACATCCACCTGATTTCGGGTAGATGTTAGCCCGCCAAAGCTCTGATATTAAGTAGAGATAACTCAAAATGTACCACTTATATAAGGCAAGAATGTCAGTGACGACCTGAAACTGCCACCCACTACTATCAATGGCTACACAGAAATTCTAAAAAGTACTCTGTAGAGAGACAGCCAAAACTTCAGTTGAGTTAGTATTCAGTGAGAAACACAAAAAAATAAATACAGTGCTACATGCAAAACAGCAGATAACTGTGTATTTAAATTCACTTATACATCCAGCTGATTTCAGGTAGATGTTAGCCGGCCAATGCTCTGATGTTAAGCAGAGCTAACTCAAAATGTACCACTTATATAAGGCAAGAATGTCAGTGATGAGCTGAAGCTACCCCACTGCTATCATTGGCTACACAGAAATTCTAAAAAGTACTCTGTAGAGAGACCGCCACAACTTCAGTTGAGTTAATATTCAGTGAAAAACACAAATAAATAAATTAAATACAGTACTATATGAAAAGAGCAGATAAAAGTGTACTTAAATTCACTTATACGTCCAACTGATTTCAGGTACATGTTAGCTGGCCAAAGCTCTAATATTAAACAAAGATATCTGAAAATGTACCACATATAAAGGCAAGAATGTCAGTGATGAGCTGTAACTACACCCCCCCCCCCATTGCTATCAATGGGTACACAGAAACGTATATGTCCATCTGAATTCAGGTAGATGTTAGCCGGCCAGAGCTCTGATATTAAGCAGAGATAACTGAAAATGTACCACTTATATAAGGCAAGAACGTCAGTGATGAGCTGAAAGTACCCCCCACTGCAATCAATGGCTACCCAGAAATTCTAAAAAGTACTCTGTAGAGAGAAAGCCACAACTTCAGTTGAGTATATATTCAGTGAAAAACAAATAAATAAATTAAATACAGTACTACATGCAAGAGAGCAGATAAAAGTGTACTTAAATACACTTATACATCCAGCTGATTTCAGGTAGAATTTACATGGTGAAAGATCTGATATTAAGCAGAGATAACTCAAAATGTCCCACTTATATAAGGCAAGAATGTCAGTGATGAGCTGAAACTACCCCCCACTGCAATCAATGGCTACCCAGAAATTCTAAAAAGTACTCTGTAGAGAGACAGCCACAACTTCAGGTGAGTTAATATTCAGTGAAAAACAAATAAATAAATTAAATACAGTACTACATACAAAAGAGCAGATAAAAGTGTACATAAATTCACTTATACGTCCAACCGATTGTGGGTAGATGTTAGCCGGCCAAAGCTCTGATATTAAGTCAAAATGTACCAATTATATAAGGGAAGAATGTCAGTGAAGAGCTAAAACTACCCCCCACTTCTATCAACGGCTATACAGAAATTCTAAAAAGTGCTCTGTAGAGAGACAGCTACAACTTCAGTTGAGTTAATATTCAGTGAAAAACACAAATAAATTAAATACAGTACTACATGCAAAAGAGCACATAAAAGTGTACTTAAGTTCACTTGTACATCCATCTGATTTCAGGTAGATGTTAGCAGGCCAAAGCACTGATATTAAGCAGAGATAACTCAAAATGTAGCAGTTATATAAGGCAGAAATGTCAGTGATGAGCTGAAACTACCCCCCCCACTGCTATCAATGGCTACAGAGAAATTCTAAAACGTACTCTGTAGAGAGACAGCCACAACTTCAGTTGAATTAATATTCAGTGAAAAATAAATAAATAAATTAAATACAGTACTACATGCAAAAGAGCAGATAAAAGTGTACTTAAAAATTCACTTATACCTCCAAATGATTTTGGGTAGATGTTAGCCTGCAAAAGATCTGAAATTAAGCAGAGAACTCAAAATGTACCACTTATACAACGCAAGAATGTCAGTGAAGAGCTGAAACTACCCCCCACTGCTATCACTGGCTACACAGAAATTTAAAAAATCACTCTGTAGAGGGACAGACAGAAATTCAGTTGAATTAATATTCAGTGTGAAACACAAATAAATTAAATACAGTGCTACATGCAAAAGAGCAGATAAACGTGTACTTAAATTCACTTATACGTCCAGCTGATGTTGGGTAAATGTTAGCCAGACAAAGCTCTGATATTAAGCAGAGATAACTCAAAATGTACCACTTATATAAGGCAAGAATGTCAGTGATGAGCTGAAACTACCCCCCACCTTTATCAATGGCTATACAGAATTTCCAAAAAGTGCTCTGTACAGAGACAGCCACAACTTCATTTCAGTTAATATTCAGTGAAAAACACAAATTAATAAATTAAATACAGTACTACATGCAAAAGAGCAGATAAAAGTGTACTTAACTTCACTTATACGTCCAGCTGATTTCAGGTAGATGTTAGCCGGACAAAGCTCTGATATTAAGCAGAGATAACTCAAAATGTACCACTTATATCAGGCAAGAATGTCAGTGAAGAGCTGAAACTAGGCCCCCTGCTATCCATGGATACATAGAAATTCTAAAATGTAGTCTGCAACAATTTCAGTTGAGTTAATATTCAGTGAAAAACACAAATAAGTTAAATACAGTACTACATGAAAAAGAGCAGATAAAAGTGCACTTAAATTCACTTATACTTCCAGTTGATTTCAGGTAGATGTTACCCGGCCAAATCTCTGATATTAAGCAGAGATCACTCAAAATGTACCAATTATATAAGGCAAAAATGTCAGTGATGAGCTGAAACTACTCCCCTACTGCTATCAATGGCTACACAGAAATTTTAAATTTACTCTGTAGAGAAACAGCCACAACTTCAGTTGAGTTAATATTCAGTGAAAAGAAAAATAAATAAATTAATTAAATACAGTATTGCATGCAAAAAAGAAGATAAAAGTGTACTTAAATTCACTTATACATCCAGCTAATTTCAGGTAGATGTTAGCCGGCGAAAGTTTTCATATTAAGCAGAGATAACTCAAAGTGTACCACTTATATAAGGCAAGAATGTCAGTGATGGGCTGAAACTGCCCCCACTGCTATCAATGCCTACAAAGAAATTCTAAAAAGTACTCTGTAGAGAGACAGCCACAACTTCAGTTGAGTTAATATTCGGTGAAAAACACAAATAAATAAATTAAATACAGTACTACATGCAAAAGAGCAGATAAAAGTGTACTTAAATTCACTTATACGTCCAGCTGATTTCAGGTAGATGTTAGCCGGCCAAAACTCTGATATTAAGCAGAGATAACTCAAAATGTATGACTTATATAAGGCAAAAATGTCAGTGAAGAGCTGAAACTACCCCCCCTGCTATCAATGGCTACATAGAATTTCTAAAAAGTACTCTACAGAGAGACAGAAACAATTTCAGTTGAGTTAATGTTTAGTGAAAAAACACAAATAAATTAAATACAGTACTACATACAAAAAAGAGCACATAAAAGTGTACTTAAATTCACTTGTATGTCCAGCTGATTTCAGGTAGATGTTAGCCAGCCAAAGCTCTGATATTAAGCAGAAATAACTCAAAATGTACCACTTATATAACGCAAGAATGTCAGTGATGAGCTGAAACTATCTCCCACTGCTATTAATAGCTACACAGAAATTCCAAAAAGTACTCTGTAGAGAAACAGCCACAATTTCAGTTGAGTTATCTTCTTTTTCTTTCAGCTTTTCCCAGTTAGGGGTCGACACAGCAGATCAACCGTCCGCTCATGATTGGCAGAAGAGTTTTACAGTGTCAAGTTTCCAGCCCGGCGCCCAACCTTCCACAGAAGGCACACGCATGCACACACTCACACCTAGGGCCAATTTAGAGTGTCAAATCCACCTACTGCATGTCTTTGGGATGTGGGAGGAAACTCATGCGACCACAGGGAGGACATGCAGACTCCGCACAGAAGGCACCCCCAGCCGAGGATCAAACCCGAGAACCGCTTGCAGTGAGATGACATTGCTAAACACTGCACCACCGTGGCCGCCAAATGTCAGTTGAGTTAATATTCAGTGAAAAACACAAATAAATAAATTAAATACAGTACTACATGCAAAAGAGCAGATAAAAGTGTACTTAATTTCACTGATATGTCCAATTGATTTCAGGTAGATGTGAGCCGGCCAAAGCTCTAATATTAAGCAGAGATAACTCAAAATGTACCACTTATATAAGGCAAGAATGTCAGCGAGGAGTTGAAACCACCCCCCACTGCTGTCAATGACTAAACAGAAATTCTAAAAAGTACTCTGTAGAGAGACAGCCACAATTTCAGTTGAGTTAACATTCAGTGAAAAACACAAATAAATTAAATACAGTGCTATATGCATGCAAAAGAGCAGATAAAAGTTTACTTAAGTTCACTTATACAGCCAGCTGATTTCAGGTAGAAGGTAGCCGGCCAAAGCTCTGATATTAAGCAGAGATAACTCAAAATGTACCACTAATATAAAGCAAGAATGTCAGTGATGAGTTGAAACTACCCTCACTGCTATCAATGGCTACACAGAAATTCCAAAAAGTAGTCTGTAGAGAGACAGCCACAACTTCAGTTGAGTCAGTATTCAGTGAAAAACACAAATAAATAAATTCAACACAGTACTACATGCAAAGAGCAGATAAAAGTGTACTTAAATTCACTTATACATCCAGCTAATTTCAGGTAGATGTTAGCCGGCCCAAGCTCTGATATTAAGCAGAGATAACTCAAAATGTACCACTTATACAAGGCAAGAATGTCAGTGATGAGCTGAAATTAT
The DNA here is from genome assembly GCF_019279795.1 of Protopterus annectens. Taxonomy (NCBI): domain Eukaryota; kingdom Metazoa; phylum Chordata; order Ceratodontiformes; family Protopteridae; genus Protopterus; species Protopterus annectens. The sequence continues at coordinate 618,652,262 of NC_056745.1, forward strand.
CCCCCACTGATATTAATAGCTACACAGAAATTCTAAAAAGTACTCTGTAGGGAGAAAGCCACTACTTCAATTGAGTTAATATTCATGAAATGAAAAGACTGGACACGACCACCACAATGTATATAAAATCCAGGTTTAATGAACAGAAATGAGTGCTTTCTCATGCTCCACTGGCATGCTTCTTCAGATTTAACATATACTCCCTCCAACAAACATTTAAATAGCAACAGCTTAATTAAAAATTGATTAAATAATCAATTAATTAATTAATTAAATAGGTGGGTTTTTTTATTGAATCTACCACCTTGACTTTACTTTTAAACAAAACAAACATCTCTGAAATGAGAAATGACATATTAAGATAAAATAAAATAAGAGTACAATTCTGCATGTCCGTGAATAAAAATATCATTCAATCTATAAACATCGCAATATATTATTCCTATACAGGGCATAGTCTTTTGAAACATAATTACTAAAGCATTTTATTCAATAGTAAAATGCTTGGTCACTGCAGATGAGCACTTAATCATATGCTAAAAAACATTTGTTCCTAGTATATCAAATAGTCTGACCATATCAAAACACTACTAACATATCATGCACAAAATTTTAAAACGCTAAAATATCAGCAGATGTATGAGTGTAAAGCTGCATACTTTTATCAAAAGATATAAATATATATATATATATATATATATATATATATATATATATATATAAAATAACATGCTAACAGCTTTTAGTATCCAACATTCACTTAGAAAATAACGGAGCTGAATAATCACTATGTGCGCGCTTCAAGTATAGGCTTAATACTAATATACTGGTTGAGCCCTGGATCCACGTGAGCTCTTAACTTAAAGATCCAAGAAAGTTCTATGGATTCTAAATGGCTCATATTATTACCACCCCTTCCACTCTGGGTTACTACTGGTAGCACCCTAAACCTGAATGTATGATCAGTATATGTACTAATATGTCTAGCCAACGCATTTTGCGGATTCCTTTTCCTTATATCATAAATATGGTTATACATTCTATCCTTCAACCTCCTTGTCATCATACCTACATAAAATCCTGCACATTTCATGCATGTGGCTAGATAGACTAAATTCATACTATCACAAGAGGCATAGAACTTATGGTTATATTCATAGTCAATGGTAGGGTGAATAAACCACTGTTCAGCTACAATAGAACTGCACATTTTACATCTCATACATCAATATGTGCCAAATTTATTAACAATCAATCTATTGTGTTTAACCCTAGAATGTTCCTTACATAACAACCTTTTTAATCTCTTGCTATTCCTATAGCTGAAGCTTGGGTTACATCCTATCACTTCCAAAATGTTGGGGTCCGTAATCAAAACATTCCAATGTTTCTTTATTATATCTACAACATTTTTATTATCATTGGTATACCTGGTGATAAAAGAGACCCTGGAACCATGCGTTTCTGTCCATCTGCTGCCTATGTGACCCTTGTTTGTCCTGATACTTCCATCTTCTGCATTCAAGATAGAACTTTTAATGTTGCTAACCATAGAATCATTATAGCCTCTATCTAAAAACAAGGTATTGCAGTACATCAAACTGGATATGTAAATTGGGACTCTCCTTACAAAGCCTAAATGTCCTGATAAACTGCCCTTTAACCACATTGGAGAAAACATGCCTAGGGTGCATACTACTATAATGTAGAAGTGTATTTTTCCAGCAGGACTTCTATATAGGTTCATGGATAAACTACCATCAATCTTCTTAGTGATTTTTATATCTAAAATATTCACTTCTTTTCTAGATACTTCTGAGGTAAATCTCAAGAAGTCAGTAGTGGACTCCAAGAAATCGATGAAGGCCATTAGATCAACTATACTGCCCTTCCAAAAGAGCAGTATTTCATCCACAAACCTCCTATATAGAAGTATGTGCTGATAGTAAATGCTAATGAACAAAAATTCTCTCTCCCAGTTGTAAACTACTAAATTTGCATAAAAATTTGCACATGGGGTGCCCATAGCGACACCCCATCTATGTGCAAAATACTTATCACCAAACATGAACACATTGTTGGTGAGAACAACATCCAATAGTGTGCACATCAATATCTGTGTTTCATTGGTAGCTCCTTCTGTTGCTGATAGAACTTTCCTAATGGCTTCAACGCCATAATCATTAGGAATGGCTGTAAACAAATTTTTAACGTCTAGGGTTACCATTAAATAGGGAGGACCATTAACTTCTTCCTTGATGAATGATAGTTCTTGAATTAATTGGTAGCTATCCCTTAAAATGCTTGGAATATTCCTGACCAACGGTCCCAATAGACTCTCTACATATAATGATATCTTCTCAGTAACCCATCCCTCACCTGCAACTATGGGCCTCATAGGAAGGGGAAACACATTTTTATGTATCTTAGGGAGGCCTTTTATAAAAGGTACTACTGGAAAATCAACCAAAAAGAAATCATATATCCTCTGTGTAATCTGCCTGCACATCAGCAGGTCATACATATCATCATGTACCCTTTTTATAGTTCTATTCAAAAATTCTAAATCAATCTCTACATATGTGTTAGAGTCAGACAACATATTGGACATTGCTTTATCATAATCGATGGCATTTAGCAGCACAATTCCACCTCCCTTATCTGCAGGTTTTATCACTATGTCATTGTTTGATGTTAAATTAGATAAAGAACTTCTCTCCTCTTTACTCATATTATAATAGATGCATCTAGGACCTTGTTTTCAAAAGTATACATATAAATCATTCTCACACAAATTAATAAAACATTCTACATTTGCCGGCAGTTGTGGGGAAAAACAGCTTTTGCGTTTAAAACCATCAATCACTTGTTCAGCATTTTTGTCGTCATTGACAAACATTAACTTTAATGCTATTGAACGTCCGAACATCCTAAGATCCACCAAAAGTTCACTCAGTTTACTTGCCTGAGGGGGGATAAAGGATAACCCCTTATTTAACAATGAATAGTCCGCTTTGTCAAGTGCAAACGCTGAAAAGTTAAACACCAATTTATTTAACTCTGTGCCCTTCATCTCATGCCTGGATTGTCTCCCGAGAACTTACGTTTCATGCGGCCACAACTGCTCGACCTGTCTCTCTCGTTGTCTCGAAATTTTATTGGAAACTGAAAAAATCCTCCAGACTTCTGGTCACTACCTTAGGTCTCGCCCCCATACCGTGGCTCTCCATCTCCATTAACGCTTCTTGGTTGGGAGGAGGGGTGGAGGATGCATTACGTTCACTTTTCTCCATGGATGATGTAACTACATTAGTGCCATTGACTCTATTACCTTTTGCATTATGGTCAGCATTCTGAATCTGATCAGCTGCTGTTTCTAACTCACGCAAATCACCATTCACTTTATTTTGGTGTAATATCGCATTATTAGATGCTTGTTTGGCCCGTAGATTGTTCTTAGGCCAAACAAACACCTGCCCAAGTGGAAAAGTCCCTGTGATCCCGCTGCAGCTTACGATATTTGGTTTGCTGCAGCCTGTCATGGTACAAGGCTACCTTAGTATAAATACTATCCAGTCTCTTATCATATAACCCACCTATTATAAAACGGTTCTACAAATCTCTATTCAGAGCCTGCACTTTGTTGTTTAATTCCATTTCTATGGGGGAAAAATAGTCAATTAACAGTTTTATTGAATTAAAACTCAGGTCTAGATTTAGTTTCTGCCATCTCTTCAACAGCTCCAGATGATTATTGCCATAGGTGGGCATGCAGAGGACCCTCATGCCTCTCGGAACAATATGGAAGTGAAGGCATGCTTCCATATGCCTTCTCTGCCAAAACAATCTCTGCAATTTATATAAATCATTCTCCAACTCTCTACTTAAGTCATTAAATTCACTCATGTTTTCAGCAGTACCTGTAACAGTCAGCATAGGAGAATGATGTAACTCCAAGTCAAGCAGAGGATTACTCTGTGTATTTATGATGCTACTCCACTTCTGGGTTTTCGAAGTATTTTCAGGATTGTAGTCCAACTCAATAGTCGTTTCCATTGTGTGACAGTAGCTAATACTAAACAACAGGTAAATCACGATATATCCAAGTACAGCTGCCGTCCACAGGTACTCATCCCAAAAAAGAAAAATATTTGAAACGAAAAGACTGGACAGGACCACCACAACGTATATAAAATCCAGGTTTAATGAATAGAAATGAGCGCTTTCACATGCTCCACTGGCATGCTTCTTCAGATTTAACATATACCCCCCTCCAACAAACATTTAAATAGCAACAGCTTAATTAAAGATTGATTAAATAATCAATCAATTAATTAATTAATTAAATAGGTGGGTTTTTTTTAATCTACCACCTTGACTTTACTTTTAAACAAAACAAACATCTCTAAAATGAGAAATGACATATTATTGAGATAAATGGATATAGTGTGAGTTGATATTCAGTGAAAAACACAAATAAATTAATTAAATACAGTACTAAATGCAAAAGAGCAGCTAAAACTGTACTAAAATTCACTTATACGTCCAACTGATTTCAGGTAGATGTTAGCTGGCCAAAGCTCTGATATTAAGCAGAGATAACTCAAAATATACCACTTATATCAGGCAAGAATTTCAGTGATAAGCTGAAACTACCCCACACTGCTATCAATGGCTGCGAAGAAATTCTAAAAAGTACTCGGTAGAGAAACAGCCACAATTTCAGTTGAGTTAATATTCAGTGAAAAACACAAATACATAAATTAAATACAGTACTACATGTAAAAGAGCAGATAAAAGGGTACTTAAATTCACTTATACGTCCATCTGATTTTAGATAGATGTTAGCCAGCTAAAGCTCTGATATTAAGTAGAGATAACTCAAAATGTACCACTTATATAAGGCACGAATGTCAGTGATGAACTGAAACTACCCCTCACTGTTATCAATGGCTACACAGAAATTCTAAAAAGTACTCTGTAGAGAGACAGCTGCAACTTCAGTTGAGTTAATATTCAGTGAAAAACACAAATAAATTAAATACATTACTACATGCAAAAGTGCAGATAAAAGTGTACTTAATTTCACTGATACATCCAGCTGATTTCAGGTAGATGTTAGCCGGCCAAAGCTCTAATATTAAACAGAGATAACTCAAAATGTACCACTTATATAAGGGAAGAATGTCAGTGAAAAGCTGAAACTACCTCCCAGTCCTATCAATGCCTACACAGAAATTCTAAAAAGTACTCTGTAGGGAGACAGCCACAACTTCAGTTGAGGTAATATTCAGTGAAAAACAAATAAATAAATTAAATAGTGTACTACATGCAAAAGAGAAGATAAAAGTCTACTTAAATTCACTTATAAATCCAGCTGATTTTGGGTAGATGTTAGCTGGCCAAAGCTCTGATATTAAGCAGAGATAACTCAAAATGTATCACTTATATAAGGCAAGAATGTGAGTGCTGAGGTGAAACTACCCCCCTGCTATTAATAGCTACACATAAATTCTAAAAAGTACTCTGTAGAGAAACAGCCACAATTTCAGTTGAGTCAATATTCAGTGAAAAACACAAATAAATAAATTAAATACAGTACTACAGGCAAAGGGCAGATAAAAGGGTACTTAACTTCACTTATACGTCCAGCTGATTTCAGGTAGATGTTAGCTGGCCAAAGCGCTGATATTAAGCAGAGATAACTCAAAATGTACCAATTATATAAGTCAAGAATGTCAGTGATGAGCTGAAACTACACCCCCCTGCTATTAATAGCTGCACATAAATTCTAAGAAGTACTCTGTAGAGAAACAGCCACAATTTCGGTTGAGTCAATATTCAGTGAAAAACACAAATAAATAAATTAAATACAGTACTACATGCAAAAGTGCAGATAAAAGTGTACTTAATTGCACTGATACTTCCAGCTGATTTCAGGTAGATGTTAGCCGGCCAAAGCTCTAATATTAAGCAGAGATAACTCAAAATGTACCGCTTATATAAGGCAAGAATGTCACTGATTAGCTAAAACTACCTCCCGCTGCTATCAATGGCTACACAGAAATTCTAAAAAGTACTCTGTAGAGAGGCAGCCACAACTTCAGTTGAGTTAATATTCAGTGAAAAACACAAATAAATTAATTAAATACAGTACTAAATGCAAAAGAGCAGCTAAAAATGTACTAAAATTCACTTATACGTCCAGCTGATTTCAGGTAGATGTTAGCCGGCCAAAGCTCTGATATTAAGCAGAGATAACTCAAAATGTACCACTTATATAAGGCAAGATCGTCAGTGATGAACTGAAACTACACCCCACTGCTATAAATAGCTACACAGAAATTTTAAAAAGTACTTTGTAGAGAGAAAGCCACAACTTCAGTTGAGGTAATATTCAGTGAAAAACAAATAAATAAATTAAATACAGTACTACATGCAACAGAGCAGATAAAAGTGTACTTAATTTCACTGATACATCCAGCTGATTTCAGGTAGATGTTAGCCGGCCAAAGCTCTGATATTAGGCAGAGATAACACAAAATGTATGACTTGTATAAGGCAAGAATGTCAGTGATTAGCTGAAACTACCTCACACTGCTATTAATGCCTACAAAGAAATTTTAAAAAGTACTCTGTACTGAGACAGCCACAACTTCAGTAGAGTTAATATTCAGTGAAAAACACAAATACATAAATTAAATACAGTACTACATGCAAATGAGCAGATAAAAGTGTACTTAAATTCACTTATACGTCCAGCTGATTTCAGGTAGATGTTAGCCGGCCAAAGCTCTGATATTAAGCAGAGATAACTCAAAATGTACCACTTATATAAGGCAAGAATGTCAGTGAAAAGCGGAAACTACCCCCCACTGCTATCAATGGCTACACAGAAATTCTAAAAAGTTCTCTGTAGAGAGACCGCCACACCTTCAGTTGAGTTAATATTCAGTGAAAAATACAAATAAATAAAGTACAGTATTACATGCAAAAGAGCAGATAAAAGTGTACTTAAATTCACTTATACGTCCAGCTGATTTCAGGTAGATGTTAGCTGGCCACAGCTCTGATATTAAGCAGAGATAAATCAAAATGTACCACTTATATAAGGCAAGAATGTCAGTGATTAGCTGAAACTACCTCCCACTGCTAGCAATGCCTACAGAGAAATTCTAAAAAGTACTCTGTGGAGAGACAGCCACAACTTCAGTTGAGTTGATATTCAGTGAAAAACACAAATAAATAAATTAAATACAGTACTACATGCAAAAGAGCAGATAAAAGTGTACTTAAATTCACTTATCTGTCCAGCTGATTTTAGATAGATGTTAGCCGGCCAAAGCTCTGATATTAAGGAGAGATAACTCAAAATGTACCATTTATATAAGGCAAGAATGTCAGTGATGAACTCAAACTACCCCCCCCCCCCACTGTTATCAATGGCTACACAGAAATTCTAAAATGTACTATGTAGAGAGAAAGCCACAACTTCAGTTGAGTTAATATTCAGTGAAAAACACAAATTAATAAATTAAATACAGTACTACATGCAAAAGAGCAGATAAAAGTGTACTTAAATTCACTTTTACGTCCAGCTGATTATTAGCTGGCCAAAGCTCTGATATTAAGCAGAGATAACTCAAAATGTACCACTTACATAAGGGAAGAATGTCAGTGAAGAGTTGAAAACACCCCCCACTGCTGTCAATGAATAAACAGAAATTTTAAAAAGTACTCTGTAGAGAGACAGCCACAATTTCAGTTGAGTTAATATTCAGTGAAAAACACAAATAAATAAATTAATTACATACAGTACTACATGCAAGAGAGCAGATAAAAAGTGTACTTAAATTCACTTATACATCCAGCTGATTTCAGATAGATTTTAGCTGGCGAAGGATCTGATATTAAGCAGAGATAACTCAAAATGTACCACTTATATAAGGCAAGAATGTTAGTGATGAGCTGAAACTACCCCCCACTAGTATCAATGGCTACACAGAAATTCTAAAAGGTACTCTGTAGAGAGACAGCCACAACTTCAGTTGAGTTAATATTCAGTGAAAAACACAAATAAAAAAATTAAATACAGTATTACATTGAAAAGAGAAGATAAAAGTGTACTTAAATTCACTTATAGATCCAGCTGATTTCAGGTAGATATTAGCCGGCCAAAGTTCTGATATTAAGCAGAGATAACTCAAAATGTACCACTTATATAAGGCAAGAATGTCAGTGATGAGCTGAAACTACCCCCACTGCTGTCAATGGCTACACAGAAATTCTAAAAAGTACTCTGTAGATGTAGAGAGACAGCCACAACTTCAGTTGAGTTAATATTCAGTGAAAAACACAAATAAATAAATGAACTACAGTACTACATGCAAAAGAGCAGATAAAAGTGTACTTAAATTCACTTATATGTCCAGCTGATTTCAGGTAGATGTTAGCCGGCCAAAGCTCTGATATTAAGCTGAGATAACTCAAAATGTACCACTTATATAAGGCAAGAATGTCAGTCAGTGATGTTCTGAAACTACCCCTTCCCACTGCTTATAAATGCCGTTGGCCATTACCTGGATGACAGTCATGGCTAGGGGTGGCAGCCTGCGAGTCAACAGATGTCAGGGAAGGTAGAACTGTAGGACAATGTTTTGCCCAGCCTGATGGGGCATTACAGGTGTTGGGCCAGAGGACAGCACAGTTGTTTAAGTAACCTTATCATAAAAATAGACATTTGAATTATCACTGCTGCAGTAGCCTAAGTTATACCTGGTTATATCCTGCATTGGAAATAACAGCTGGCCAGTTTACACAGCTTCAGCGCAACTTCCAGATGTCGAGGCCTTCAGAGCTTTCATGTCAATTGAAAAGGGAGGCTAAGTTCTGAGAGCACATTGCTAGGAAAAACAAAAACGTGTTCACACTCTGGCACAAAAAACACACCAAAAACGAAGGGATGGGGGAGGGAGCAGCTAAAGCAGCAGTGATTATTTGAAACTGTACTGTTATAGTAAGTTTACTTACACAACTGCAATATGTTCTTCATAATGATCACTGGTGCAGTAGCCTTAGCTATATTGGTAGATTACCATATCTTAGAACATCTTTGAGGTAGAAGGAGAATGGTCCAGGAGCCCCTGGAAAATGATCCTAGAGAGGCTTGTTGTTGACCTAGAATGGGGATCTAGTTTGTAGTGCTTTAAATATGTATATAGGACCAAGTTACTGCTTCTAAAACACATCAAGAGTCCAACCTTTTCTAAAAGCCATTGATGACACCAAGGCTCTGATAATGTGTGCCTTGACCTTGCCTAGAAAAGTTTTGCTACTGTGGGAATTGCAAAAGATAACAGCCTGAGAACCATTTGGAAATAGTCTTCACAAGAAATGAACAACTGATTAGAAATTCTGGAAGATATTGTTCTGTCAAGATGCTACAAGAATTGCCTGTAGACATTCAAAGTATGAAGTATCCTTTCTCCCTCAGTTTTGGTTCAGGAAAGAACACAGGGAGATGGGGAGTTTGGCTTAAAGTAAACTTAGATATTACTTTAGGCATAAAAGAAAGATTAGGTGTCCAAGAAATCCTGTCTCAGTGGAAAAGGCTGACTCACCATAAAAACAAACAAAAAAAATAAATTAAAAAAAGACTGCCCACCATAAGAGCTTGCAACTCGCATACTCTTCTTGTAAACGTTAGAACAATCAATAAAACTGTTTCCCATGTTAAGAACCTCAAGTCAGTATACAGAAAATAGACAAGAGGGTGCTGGAATTTATTGGAGAAAACTGGCAAAGAAACCAAGGTACTGGGAGGACATAACTAGACAAGGATACTTAACAGAATGGGAAGAGGTCAAAACAATATTTGGAGTGTGGGCTAGAGACTGCCATCCCTATCCAAGATTGATAGAGGATAGGCAAAGAAAAAGGGATAGGGTAATCCTAAGCGAAAGCCCTGCTCTGGTAGAGATTTTAGTTGAATCTGGAATGGAAGCTGCTGTTTAAAAAGCAGTGGCATAGCTGAGGGGGGGGGGGGGTGAGAGGGGCAGTCCACCCCCAGGTGGCAGTTTTGGGACTGTCACATTTACTTTAATTAAAAAAATTAAAAAATACTGTTTTTATTTGTTTTTAAGGGTGTTCATCTAAGAATGGTCCGGTGTTAATCACGTCTGTGCATGCGATGTCACACAGACGTCCTGTTTCGACCCACGAGCAATTTTAAATGTAAGACTGCTGTTTTACTTGTTCAATTATCCTTCCTAAGAGTTGTGTCGTTCACAGAATTTATAAGTGTTTGATTTACTTCTGTACTTGTGAAGTGTGTGTGTGTGTGTGTGTGTGTGTGTGTGTCTGTGTGTAAGTGTAAGTGTAAAATGCCCCAGTTAAGGATACTTGGTGGTTACTCAGGCTCAAACCCTATACCTTAGGTACAACAAACAAGAGCCTGAATTCTCTACCCCTACCACCACTTGTGATTCAAGGAGTTGCTTGGCTCATACTTTTGGTCTGTTCCTGTTAAAATTTTGGTTTTCTGGCAAATCAGTGAGGACTGAATTCACTAAATAATGACAACCATTTAATTTCAGTTTTAGTATCATTCAGGAAATGCATGGTAACAAAACATTTTATTCTAGCAACTTTCTAAGATTACACAAGCCATATTTAAAATGTGCCCCTGGTTTTGGGCCTTTGCCCCCCCCCCCCATATATTTTGGCTTTTTCCAGATGTCTCGTGCTGCACATTTGAGAGATATAGTTGAGTGTCAAGCGCATTTTACAAGGAGCTGAGAGCTTCAGGGGAAGAATGTAGTGCTGCTTATGCCAATTCTGTTTACAACATGCAATTGTTGTTTAGCAAATTATATCACTATTGTGCTAAAGTATTTAAAAGCATTATTAGTAGCACAACATGTAGTATACTTGATTTTGATGAATAAGGTTGTGGGTTCTACTCCCACAGTATGTTGATGGATTGCTGATGCTGTACTGTATTGTACTTTAAAGGAGGTGGATGCTGCAGTACTCGGAGGAGATACCTAGTAACTATGAACCTGTTATCAGTTTGTCATGCATTCCTTATTGCAATATTGCCAGCTTACAGTACCACTTTTAATGTAACATAGGGAATTCATTTTTCAAGGGCAACAGGTAGATGAAACAAAGAAATATAAAGTTGCTTGCTAGCGGCAACCTCTTCATTAGTTACAGATCTCTTTAATGTGGAATTATTTAGATGACTTTTACTTCTGTGGAGATTGTGCATATTTACTGATATTGGTGGATTGTAATGACAGACGTTTGAGTAGATTTTATGATGAAAATGTTCTGAAGTGGGCAGTTTTGTCATTATTGGTTCATACATTTTGTTTGATTGCTTACTGGAAAAATCTTCAAAACAGCAAATTTAAAACATGCTCTAACAAGTGTTCAGTATTGTATAAGGAATATAATTGAATAGAATCAGGAAGGTGAATAAAAGAACACATGTATATTTGCATGGTCCTGAATATGTGTCCAAGGGACCTATGATTTGAAAACAGCCCAAAATTAAACGTTATTCACCTCTGGCCAGATGCATTTTCTTTGAATGTGAGTTTCAAGGGCAGAGGAGTTTTAATGCTGAGTCTGTTTTCATTGTGATACTATATTGCTTTGTTTAGCAGATGTCTACAGTGTTTGTGCTATAAAATTTAAAATACAAGTTTTAAATTAAATCCAAATAATCATTGTAAAAGTAAAGCTTAAAACAGTATGCACATTACAGTATTTATGGTAAATGGTAAGAAATAGCCAAGTAATGGGACACTGGAATGGCTGCAGGGGGAAGGGCTGTGCATGGGGGCGGGGGGCATTTGACCATGATTTTGTGAGGGGGAGGGTTGGAGAACTCAGACACCCTGGGTGGCACAGACTCTAGTTACACCACTGTTAGAAAGGAATAATTAGTAGGGCATATAAATTATTGCATGATAACGTCATGAATCAGAGAAGGTTAGAAAATATTGGAAAGAAAGACTGGATAATCAATTCACAAGGAAACAATGGGAGGACTGGTGTATGGCTTCCAAGTATGCAACAAAGTCTAAAAGATTTAGGATTTCTGTGGTATTTTATGTTGGAGGTGTGATTGGGAAGAAACTGGGAACATATGTTTTGGGAGTATAATGAGTTGACAGACTTTAGAAATTCCCTACAGAGTACTCCAGCAGGAATACTGGCTAAGCAAATGGTGTAACTAAGGAAATTTTTTTTGAGCTGGGATACACAATTGAATTGCCTAAACCTGCCAAAAAGCAGGTACTAGAAAATGGAAATCAAAGTTTCCAATAAATAAACGTTTATAGTAAAATCAAAGTTTATAATAGTAATATATATCCCACCAGGTAACAATATACCAGTGTTGGAAAATATTTTATCCTGAACATCCCAAACAATAAACCTTGAAACAATAATCTTAGGAGATGTAAATATAGATTGGCAAACCATAGCTTCCGACTACCTCACAAATAGTATAAATATGTATGTTTTTTCTCAGCTTATCACTACTCCAACAAGATACAGCAAAGATCTTACCTGACAGTCCACCTTATATTTTTATAATTACCCCTATTCTGGTACACTGTCTAGCTCCCTGAGCAATCATCTACCAGCTTATTCCCTTAGAACAAACTCCCAACAACTAAGAGTACACACTATAAAATCAGTTAGGAACTCAGTTTTTGTCAGCATAAATTCAACAATCTCAGGAAATAGACTGGACAACCCTTAATAATGCTGTATTATACTTAAATAACACCTTCATTCACATACTTAATACACTACCTCCCATTCGCATGAAAAGAATCAAAAAGAACTCAGCACCATAGCTCTCTAAGGAATGCAAACACCTGATGACCCAAAGGGACCTAGCCTGGTCAACCTGGAAACAAAACAAAAATGAACAAAATCATGGTAATTTCAAAACACTATGTAACAAAGTGACAAAACTAATAAACGAAGAGGTGAGAAGTCATATTATTCCCGGCTTCAGCTCCAGCATAAAATCATCCCCAGTAAATTTTGGCACTCCATATCTTCTCTACTTAACCCTGGAAGAAATTGAGAGCACACCCTATCACCGGATACCCCTCCATCACAAATAAAATACATTAACAAGCACTTCATAAAATCAATTTCAGACCTACTAACACCCCTAATGCTGGACCCCCCCACCTTTCAACCTATTCAGACACTGATCCCAGGCCATCAACTACTTCTAACCCTGTCATTACTAAACCCCCTACTAAACAAAATGTCATACAAACCCCATTCTTGTTTTAGCCCATACCCACTGACACCATTAAGAAATTGCTACAAAAACTAAAACCCTGCTCTACCTCAGTTGACAATCTCCCTCCATACTGTCTCAGATTGTCTGCTAACTTAGTCACCTACCCAATCAGTATCCTTATAAATAGGTCTTAATCTGAATCAGAAGTACCTACCATATGGAAGCAATCTCACATCACCCCCATCCACAAAGGAGGCAACTCTTTTGATACATCCAATTTCTGTCTTATAGCCATCTTGTCACCCATATCCAAAATTCTCGAGAGAGGTATCCATCAGCAGGTAATGCAATATCTATTGCAAAACAATCTTTTAACCAAAACCCAAAATGGCTTCCAACCTAGCCACAGCACAGCTACAGCCCTATTATCTTTTACAGACACTGTGAACAAGGCCAGAGATGCAGGGTGCTATACAGCCTCTGTATTCCTTGATCTCTCAAAGGCCTTTGACGGAGTGTCTCACCCCTTACTTCTGAACACACTGTCTAACTTAGGCTTCTCACATAACACAGTAAAATGGTTTCAGAGCTACCTCAAGGATCATAAACAAGCAGTGAAATGGTCCAACAAACTCTTACCCTTTCTCCACAACCCTACTGAAATCCCCCAAGGCTCCATCCTAGGACTCCTGCTCTTCAACATTTTCACAAACAACCTCCACACTACCTCTCACCCTGGGACCCTCATTCAATACCCTGATGATTCCACCATAACCTGCACTGCTCAATTACTACCAGAACTCCTCTCAAAAACTCAACAGTCCTTTTACAGTAGTCCATTCCTAGCTAAGAAATGCTCAGCTCTTTCTTAATCCAAAGACAAAACTAGTACTCTTTTATCCCAAAAACACCTCCCCTGTCACTGATCATTTCAACATCCTTGTATTTGACAACACTGCCATAGAAATAATGCAGGAAACTAAACTTTTAGGTGTTATAATTGACAATAAACTTTGATTTAACCCCCATATACAGCAAAATATAAAGAAAATGCATCAAAAACTGGGACTCTTATACAGAAACAAGCATTTCTTTACTGCAGCAACCAAAACTACCGTTGCAAAAACAATTTTACTTCCCTCCCTTCTTTATGGTGCTCCTATCTTAACTAACTTACAGAATTCTACTCTAAGCAAGTTAGAACACAGTGCTACAACAAAGTTTGCCACAAACTCTAAATATTACACACACCACTGTAAACTACTCCTAAAATTAAACTGGCTTGAACTCCCAAACCAGCTTGCCTTTATTCAGCTATCCATCTTGCACACCCTTATTTTCAAGCCTACTGCCTGCCCTGCACTAGCCAATCTAGTCACACCTTATACACCAAATCAATCCCTATGATCAGAAGACAAAAATCTCTTGGCTATCTCAAAACCCACAAGAACACCTGGTCACTCTCTGTATTCATACTCTGTCTCTATACATTGGAATTCACTACCTCTAGCTATCAAGTCTATGCCTGGCCTAACCCATTTCAAAGCCTCTTTAAAAAATCATCTCAAAAATACATCGCTCTGCTGCTCCATAAAGCCCACCTAATGCTCAGGTCTTCCACTTCTATCACATTTCAATCCCTCACAGGCTGCAAGATCCTAAAGTTCTTCTAACTCCTTCTCTGCTTCTTTACCATATTCTTAAGCTACTGCTCAGGCTTTATTGCTTCTATTCTTAACTCTCTCTCACTATCCATCTGCATCACTAACTTTCTTGTTGCAAAATGAAACTAACATTCTATTTTGCATGTACTATAACAGTCAATGTCACACATTGTACTACCTATGTATGTTTTTTTTTTTGGACACTGTCTACATCTTGTATGATGACAGTGACTATTATCATCTGTAATGTTTTAACTGTATAACCACCTTTGTGTGCAGTCCGTGCAGTAAAGTACCAATAACCATGAAGAACCACACGTTGTCCAGGACAACAGTGTGTTCCAACTATTTATTAGAAAAACAAGAACAAGTTAAGCGCTTTTGTCCCCTCAAAGAATTCATCAGAACCTGATGCCATATAAAATCACATGACTTATATAAAACTTAAAACATACATCACCCAATCACATTGCATCCTCATGTCAGTTCCTTAACCCTTTAATGTCCATCATATGTTACCACCAGTGAAAACAAAGTCACTATCAATAACAAAATAAGCATAATCAATATGATAGAAGCATAGTAAAAACCCGATAAAAACTAAAGTCTTCCTATATTATATGTAATCAAACATACATAAATATGGAACTTGTACTAACCAATAATTTCCTGTACTTTGAAGGTGAATACTTCAAACAGGTTAGTGGAGTGGCAATGGGAGTGGCGTGTGCTCCCACTTTTGCAAAATTAGTGATGTTAGAATGGGAGAAGAAGGCTATACTAGATTCCATTTATTCCCCACTAGGGTCTCACTCTTTTAGATTTTTAGATAACCTGTTCTTTGTATGGAAAGGGAACCCCACAGAAATAGAATCATTCTTGAACTACCTCCAGGGTGCATCAACCTTCCTGAGGTTTACACACACTAAGAACATAGACAGTATAAATTATCTGGACATTCATCTTAGAATACTGAATGAAATTTATACAACTACGATCTATAGAAAGGACACATACTCTAATGGTTTTCTGCACTTTAACAGTGGGTATCCAGGTTACTGTAAAAGGAACTTGTTAAAGGGGCAATTCATTCATGTAGCTAGGATGAATTCTAACTAAATTTTGTTCAAAGAAGAAGTGGACAAAATGACATCCATATTCTTGAAGAGGGGTTACCCACGGGAATTGTTAAGAGCACTTAGGGAGGAAGTGGTGAGTAATAGAGACATCAGATACCCATGTATACTGGGGAAGCCAGATTTACTAGAGGGTATAGGACAGAGTAAAAACATGGATACTAAAAGTTTTCAAAATGTTATGGTGATCAAGTTCAATGAGGGGAACAGGGACGTAAAGAAAATAATTGTAAGGAACTGGACCATTCTAAAAACTGATGAAGAGTTGTTCCAGCACATAAGAGAAACACCCACATTTACATACAAGGTTGATAATAGCATCAAACAAGTGTTAGAGAGGGACCCCAAACACCACAAATTTGGAACAACCAAATGTGGTAGATGTAGCTACTGCAACCACATATTTAACAAAGGGGAAAATGTTCTGAACAACAGTTTCAACAGCAAAATTACTTTTTTAAGAGGAGACTGCAGCACAAGTGGTGTGGTGTACTTAGCCCTCTGTGACTCTTGTTGTTCATTTTATGTGGGGAAAATGGAGAGGAAACTTTCTAAAAGAATTTATGAACACCTATACCACATAAGGAAATGTAATAAGAACAATGCGTTGTACAAACACATCTGTGTATGTGAGGGCCATAAGAAGTTTGTTTCTGGAATCTTAGAAGTAGTTCCACTGGAAGCTAGAGGGGGAGCTTGGGAAACGAAAATAGAATACAAAGAACTTCTATGGCAATTTAGATTAGATGCAGTGCACAAACCAGGTTTAAACGAATATGTCACGATTAATCCTGTACTTAAAATGAGAGCTGCTAAACTGTAATATTTTTTACTAATTTTGCTTATTTAAACAGAGTATATGCATTTTAAATAGGATTTTAAACAGAATTTTTGTACAACAGGCACATGTTGAAATGTGGGTATATTTATGTATCTTTGGTTACAAATAATATAGGAAGATTTTGTTTTTTTATCAGGTTTTTACTATGCTTCTATCATATTGGTTATGGTTATTTTGTTTCAGATAGTGACTTTGTTTTCACTGATGGTAACATATCATGGACATTAAAGGGTTAATGAACTGACATGAGGATGCAATGTGATGGGGGGATGTATGTTTTAAGTTGTATATAAGTCATGCGATTTTATATGGCATCAGGTTCTGATGAAGTCCTTGAGGGGACGAAAGCGCTTAACTTGGTGTTTTTCTAATTAATAGTTGGAACACACACTTGATCTGGACAGCGTATAGTTCTTCAATGTTTTAACTGTATAGGATTGTCTAAATGTGTAGTAATATATTACAACATCTTATAGCAGTTTGTTCTTTCAACTTACTTTTGTATAGTATTTCTAATGTAATCTTTATTGTATTGGATTATACTGTATTTGTATTGTACTGTATGTGGAGCTTTTCTCCCCGAGCCTCTGCTGAAAATGGATTCTGCAGACCCAGTCAGACCACCCCAGTAAACAAATGTCAAATAAATAAATAAATTAAATAAATAAAGTGCAAATCAACTACATTTGAAGTACATATTGTAATGGAGATAAAAGAACTGGAAGTGAGAGTTTTAAAAAAGGGTAGGAGCATAAGAGCAAATTACATAAAAAAATAAATAAATTGTGGGAACAATACATGCAGAATAATGTTTTGGAGGATGAGTACGATTTAAGAGAAGGCAGGAACTGAGCAATTTATGTAATATTGGATTTGAGATACTCCCCCCCCAAAAAAAAAAAAAGAAAACATATATAATGTTTGTAAATATGCTTTCTTTTATATAAATGTATGTTTGCTTATGCCTTAAGGTGATAATTCAATAATGATGTTGTTAAAAAAGATCCTCAGGTCAGCCAGACGAGCATGTTGAATGAAATGTTAGCTTCTCAAACATGTAATTAAGATGACGAGGAGCCACCAGTTTTCTTGGATTTCTGTTATGTAACACCCATTTAGGTTAATAAGTTCATAGGTGTTTACTAGGCTAATGACCACAAGGGTCTTTTTAAGCCTAGCCATGCATCCCAAATCTCTGGCAAGTTCTGCTATATTTGATAAGTGTAAGCAGGGGCTTGGGAGATGAATTATTTACAGGCTGTCCATGTTCATTAGAGACATAGGTGCCAAACCAGGGATGAATTTCCTGTTCCCTATCCAACTGTCCAAGTTACACTTAAATTGGGTTAGGGAAGAACTCTGCTGCACATGGATGGGGAGCCTGTTCCAGAGAAGGGGTAGTCTCTGTGATACATACCTGTCTCTCCAGCAGGTCATATTTATATCACAGGCAAGGTTTAAGTCTTTTGAATGGGTAATTCTGTTTTTTGTTCTGCAGATATGCAGGAAGTCCATTGTGGTGGGATCCAACAATGCCTTGCATGCCAGACATAGATCTCCCCTCAACAGCCTGCAGGAGACAAAATACAGGAATAGGGCTTAAGGCAGTCTGCATAGCACATGTTACTTACTCCCTGTATTCTTTTAGTAAGGAATCTCTGGGGACATTCCAGTTGTTGGATGTGCTCAGTTAGATACATACCAAAGGGGTCATAGTACTCAATGACAGGTCTGATGAATGCAGAATACAGTGGAACAATGACTTCTTTGGACCTATATGCCATACCTTTGTTTATAACTTGCACCACACAGAATAATTTCAAAAAAAATTTCACATGAGAATGCAAAGAAAGAGGGGAGATGTGCTGAAATAGATATATTAACCTTGACAGAGGAGTTAAAACAGATCATAGGATAGCAACTCACAGAGATATTGCAAAACCAGAAAAACACAAACCCTGAATGGCTACTGTTTATTTTGTTGGCACAAACTAGAAAACCTTTTGCATTTGCTTATATATGATTTTCTTGCAGCAGGCTTTCTTTCCTCTATTAGAACCTACTGCATGTTCTTAAGAAACAGTTGCCTAAGAAATATTAAGGACCTATCATCCAGGCAGTCAGTTATAGTTGTTTGGCGTTAGGATGTCTCAAACACCCCTGTTCTTGTGTGAGTAAATCCCGTATGTATCACTTGTGGCAATTGTCCCTAAACAATTCCAAAAGATGAGAGAATTATTGCTGCTTGGACCAGAAGGAAGTCACCACAATGAGCTTTGGGGATTCCCTCTGAATCTTCAGAATTACCCTGGATGTCAGGGGAAAGAATGGAAAGTCAAAGAGGAACATTTCTGCCCAAGGAAAAGAAAACGCATCTGTCTTCCAGTCCTTCTTGCAATGAGACCAGAATTTTGCCAGTTGATTGCTCAGACCAAAAGCAAAAAGGTCTACCTGAGGAACTTCTTATAGATGGATCAAATCTTGGAAGACCCCATGATCGGGATTCCATTTGTGAGAGTCTGCCATACAATTTTCTCTCACGCAAAGTAGGATGCATGTAGAGTGAGACTGTGCTGTAAAGTATATCCCATGCTAATGTGGCTAGTCTGCATAGGTGGTACTATATGGATCCCCCTTGCTTCTTTCTGTACCATATCATTGTCATACTGTCTGTATCTACTTGAAGAGGCCCTGCAGACCAATCAGAGTCAAGAGCCTTGATAAGAGCTAACATCTCTGTTATGTTTGTGTGTGTCTTTCTTGTCCCAGAGACTTTTATCCCCGTGATACTGCTTTCCCAACCAAAAGTCTGAGGCATCTGTTGTGACTGGCTGCTTTGGAGTACGAGGGGAGAAAGTGAGACTTGGCTTCAGGAATATATGATGATTCTACCAAGTGATTTTTCTTTTCACAAATCCCAGAACTGGAATTTGAAAAGATAATGGATGTTGGTACTGGGACCAAAGAGATTTCAGATACTATTGTAATGTATACAAAAAGGATCCAAATAGGAGCAAAACCAACGCCAAATAAACCAAAACTTGCTGAAACACAGGACTGCAATAAATTTGTCCTGTGTTTCAGCAAGTTTTGGTTTATTTGGCGTTGGTTTTGCTCCTATTTGGATCCTTTTTGTGTGCATTTCCTGGTTTTTGTGGTTCGTATTTACTATTGTAATGTATCTTTCTCATGAAGACTCTTGCAAGAAGTATCATTAGAATTATGGGTACCACGAGACCCAAAATCCTGAGTTATTTCCTTGCAGTGACCGAAGTCTGAGGGGAAAACTCCTGGAAAAGGAACTAAATAAAGATCTATTTTTTCCTGTGGAAAAGTTATTTGTATTGGAGGTGTCTAGCAGGCACCCCAGAAGCAAAATCCTGAGTGATAGAGTGAAAAAATAATTTTGAATGCTCTCTTGGCATTCCAGCACTCATACAAAATCATTGTACCTTATTTGACTGTCCTTTGGTGGAGGGGGTCCAGCTTTCTTTCTGGAACCTGCCTATCAATGTTTTTTAAATGTCAGCTTACCAGTATTCTGCTGAGACTGTTTGTATTTTGCCAAAACTGGATGAGGGAACAGAAGATCCTTTGGAAAATTTAGAGAAAGAGGGTTGGAAAATATGAAAGATTCTCTGAATCTGCTCTTATCACATTTTTTGATAACCTCTGCAGCACAGGGTCCCAATCTTAAATCTTTATCCTAAAGATAATTCAAAATGTATTTTTTTTAATCTTCTGGGAGGTTCTGCCATTGCAGCCAGGCAAACCTCAACAGAATACCAGTAGCCACAGCCCTATATGGTCACAAACCCATTTTAAACAATGAGTAGTAATCTGAGAAATGAAGAAACTAACCCATAAAAGGCAGACATTTCCTCACAAGAGGAAACTGCAGCTAAAACATCCCTCATACTTTCACAATTAGTAAGAACAATCTTTAAACTAAGAGCCTGACAATTCAAAATTCTAAAACTCAAAGCTGCAGACGTATACATTTTTTCACCAAACATATAAATAACTTTCATCCTTATCAGATGGAGGACTAGAATTAACAACATTTTTGGCAGCAGCTGAATTAACTAAAGTTAGAGCTGCTTGGTCATGTCTGTGGTTAGTGTATAAAAACTTGAAAGACTGAGGAACGTTGTACATTTTATCTGCTTTCTTAGGTGCAGCAGGTTAGTTGTCAGGGAAACCACAGACTATGACAAACACATCTTCCAGTGCTGTCAGCAGTAGCAGATGGGTACATTTTCTGGGAATTTCAGTTGTAATAAATCATAGTATTTTTTGACAGACAGAAAAAATACTGGCACATTCTGGAAATAGTCTCACAGAAATAGAATCACTCACAGGGTGATTTAGATACGATGCTCTCCTCTGAATCTGAATCAGAAATTTGAGAGGAAAACCTACATCTGTCCATTCACATTCCCTTACACATTTAAAATTTTGAACCTCTTCTGGGAAAGAGGAATCTCTTTCTTTTACCAGAAACCACATATGAAGGAACAGTATCCAGTGCAAGACAGTGAGCCAAGCCCAATAAATTACTCCTGGCAAAAGAAATCGGGCACAGGAGAAGTTAAATATTGTTTTTGGTTTCTTTTTGACAAGAAAGTTGGTGCAGATTGACTTAGTCCTGTCAACACTTATCCACACATGGGCATTCATTTGGCTAAGCAAAGTCACATTCTCTGCCTCTTCTCCCATGACTGACGAGATTTGTTCTCCTTTGCCCACTGAGGGGACCCAAACAGCTACAGGAGATATGGCTAACCCCAGTCCACTGTGGCTGTATGGATAACACTGGTTGGATCCAGGGGAAAAAGAAGAATGGTCTGAGGAGCAGCTTTGGCCACAGCAGAGTCACCCAACTGTGGCTGAGGCAAATTATTAATCTGCTGTGGTGGCAAAGGCTGCTTGGCTACCTTTTTGGTTTTGTGGATGGAAGAAAGTCCAGCAGAGGACTGGTAGTTTATTCCATGGTCAAGCCAAAAATGGTGATTTAAACACTTTCCCAAACTACAACAAATAAAATAAGTTTCTCCACAAAAAAAAAAAAAAAAACTTTTTACCACAAAATTAAAAATGGCACCCCCATTTAAAAGTACATAAAAGTGATGTGGTAGTCAATAAAATTACTTTTCCATAGCTTTAAAATAGCTGTTTTTTTTGTCGTAAAATGCAGTTTAAACTAAAAAGTAACCCCCCCCCCCCAAAAGAGAACTTATCTGTTCAGCAATGGAACAGTGTTAGCTACTGTCAATCCTCAAAAGCCCACAAAAGAGTGCTCTCTTTGGTGGCAGGAAAACTCTGAAGAGCTTGGTGCCCAAACCTGTCCTTTAGTCAGCACAGCTCAAACTGTTTGACAGTTTAGGCATGCAAAAGGTGATCTGAAGCTTTGGAAACTGGGTGTTATAGCCTGTGCAGGATATAATCTATATAGATTACTCTACTGCAGCAGTGATCAATATGAAGAACATAATTATTGCACACAGTTTGGATGACCCCCACAACCTGAGGTGGGAGGCCACATGCCCCCAAATGACAGTGATTCTGTCGACAATGGTTTGTGCAGTCTGATTTAGGATAGTGTGGCTAACCACCTTGCATCTAGACCCTCCCAAAGACATGGACCAAATGACCTGTAGTGGCAGACTGGATGGCATTTGCCACCCGTATGTTTGGCAGCATTGTGCAGACTGGATGGCATTTGCCACCCGTATGTTTGGCAGCATTGTGTGCTCCCTGTGTCTACACTCCATGTCACTGTGTAGTTGCTAAACATCGTCCTGCAACCAGTACAGCACACTCACTATCTCCACATTGCTTAGGGTAACAACTGACTGGACCTAGATCACTGACCTGCCCATATGTTTAATATCAAGTGCTGTAGCCATATTGTGACAGTCCTGGAGTCATGGCAGTGCTGCAACCCTCCCAAAACAATACAGAGGTTATGTGCTTCTCAGTCCTGTTATACATTTTGAATGTGTGGGCTGAGGAAACAACTGGTACCCATGAGGGACTGTCAGATACATGTTGTCTATTATGCAATGAGGCTGTGCTCACCCTGTACCTCTACAAAGGCCTCTATAATGGTAGATATACATGACTCCTCCAAGTGCAGCATTCTAAACAGTGCTGCTGTGTCACTAGATTGAGTTACTTGCATTCTGCCATCATTGGTAGTCACAGATGTCTTACTGGCATCAGCCCCATGTTGTCTTGGACCTTATACCAGTGGAACTTGTGAAAGCATGATACCACTGTCAGCCCACATACATGCCTCTATAACCTATAGCATGCATATTGCAATACAGCTGAAGTATATGTTGACAGACATACCTTGTCATACAGGTTATTGCAGTTGCAGACCGGTGGTGCTTGGAAGGTCAGATATATAGGTGAATCTTAGTCAATCTTTTCCTTCAAACACAGTGGGAACATGTTGCATTGTACTGTAATGGAAATAACTAACCTCGTGCTTCCTTTAATGGCACAGGGTACTCTTACCCCAGCCCTCATATTCAAGTCACTCCTTTGTATGAGGGGATGGTATCCCTGGCTATAGGGTAATATCAAAAACTCCTCAGCTTCAGTGTTAGTTGTTCACTTCCTGTGTGTCACATGGTTCCTTGCCTTTCTCTTTGCATAGAATATCATACAGGTAGCCCTTTATTATTTCTGTTGTAAATCTCTACTATGACCACCCACAACATTTGCATATTGCGCCAGTCCCTATTAAATCTATTCCCAATAATACTTGTCTATAGTACATTTGCCCAGGAGGTGCATGCCATGTATGCAGGCCTGCAGTAGCACTTCATTCTCCTGGCAAGTAAACTTTTCAAGGCAGAGCCTCTCTCAGTGGCTATGCCAGTCCCTGTATACTTGTAGGTGAAACATGTCAGTCAGTGGCTCTGTGTGATGCACTGTGAGATGCACATACTTATGATCTCAGCCTATCACCCTTTATACACTTGATCAGCTGCAGTTAGTGCTCAGTAATGCCCACCCCCATTTTACATACAATAGTTATGCCTCAATGTATGGTGCTGGAACCCCACAACTCAACCTCTTACCTGCAGAATCAGGTACAAATCTAGAAATAATTGGGAACAATTGGGAATATTTTGAAATATTAGCATTACTAACTTCAGAAATTCATTATAACAGAATATGAATTCACATGCATTTTTTGAAATAATTAAGATGATGAGTTATAGATTTAAGTGTAACCCACCACCTTTTCTCCCAAAATCACCAGTTTTAGGGGGGATTATGAGGAAAAGAGCAAGAATGTGAGACAAAAATCAGAGACAGTTGATAAGAATGTTTAGCCTGCCCTTCCCATGGTTTCCGGCATCATGTTTAAACATCTCTAGTTACAGGCAGCTAGTGTAGTGACATGCAAGAGTCATGGATTCCCTGTTATACATATACCACTACATCTGCCTCACTATCACTAACATCCACCACAATGTTTGTTGATCTTGTTGTTAATGCTGCTGTAGCTAGGCAGTTTTTAACCAGGTAGGATTTTTTTTTCCATATCCCCGGGAAGCTGCAGGTCTAAAAAGTCTATTGAAATTCCTCTATTTTAGAGTTGCATGGTTATAACCAGTGTTGTGCAAAATGGCACTATCATGTTATATCTCAATAACACCAGTAAGTGAGGTGACTATGCTAAAGAAACCAATGGATGTCATTCATTGTGACTTGCTGCTAGTGATGCAGAGCTATTTTGCAAGACGTGATTCACAAACATGCATCCATGCACACGGAGCTACCATTTTGTTCCTCAAGTGGACCCGATTGAGGTGTCAGGAGCTAAGAAATGCAGCATTTGGTTATAGTTTGCCAGGGAGATTAGGAAGAAATATATTAGATTTTATTTGTAATAAATAACTTTATATATTAGAATGTTTTTAACTCAGTTTTAACTCGGAATGTTCTATCTATATATTTTCATAGCAAAGTTATCAAAAACATGATTAGAATTTGCCGCTTTGACTCCTGCCCATAATATTCATATATTACCAATACACATATGGTGGTGCAGCGGTAGCATTGTTGCCTCACAGCAAGAGGTTCTCCCATTCGATTCTCAGCTGGAGCGCCTTCTGTGTGGAGTCTGCATGTCCTCCCCACGGTCGAGTGGCATTCGAAAGACATGCATGAATGGACATGCCTTCATTGAAGGTTGGGCGTCGAGCTGGCACATTGGCACCGTAAAAATCTACTGCCAATCATTAGTGGACCGGAGTTCCACTGTGGCGACCCCTAACCGGGAAAAGCTGAAAGAAGAACCAACCAATACACATAAAATAATGAAAAAGGAATTAGACTCCAAATTAAAGCATGAAAATAAACAGTCTATTAATGAATACACACATTCTGAAAGGACACAAACATAATTTTAAAATAATTTTACTTGTGCAACTATTAAAATAATTTTGTAAAATGATACTATACAACAGGTGCAAATTTAAGTTATTAAATCAATTTGCAACTACTACAAAAATGTTCATTAAAAAGTAAATTAAAAATTAAATTAGTTTACAATCTGTATTTACTTACTTGCATTTCATTAAACTGGTTAGCACTGCTACAAAGCAGGTAAACCTAGTACAACATAGAAGTTAGCCATAGCATTCAAATGTAAGCTACACAAATTAATCTTAAAAACAACAATACTGATACTGTATTACTTTTGCGAAGCAGTATACTGTACAATATTGACATGCTATAAAATGAGATCTAATACAAATTCATAATTTCAGTAGTTTAATGTTACTAATAAATTTAATGAAAAAATGACAAAGTTGCAATAGTCATATGCACACAGTCCACCCGAATGTATGTAAAATTTGACAAAGACAAAAAAAAATAAATAAAAAACATCCAGAGTCAAAGACAGAGGAGAATCATGCATGTCTTGCGGCTTTTAGGGGTCGCCACAGTGGAACTCTTGTCCGCTAATGATTGGCAGCGGATTTTTACGGTGCCGAGTTGCCAGCCCGATGCCCAACCTTCAAAGAAGGCACACCCATGCACGCCTACACCTACCTGCATGTCTGTAACGTCACTGGACTGTGGGGAGGCCATGCAGACTCCACACAGAAGGGGCTCCAGGTGAGAATCAAATGGGAGAACTTCTTGCTGTGAGGCGACAACACTAACCGCTGCACCACCTCGGCCTTATAGTCAAAGACAGAGAGGAATGATGGACTTTATTAAATGCTTTAGTCTACAATGCAAGACAGACTTTCAGAGTAAAATACGTTACCATTTGCAACTCCTTTTATAGCCATACTTTTATTTCGCTATAAAAGGAATTGTGAATGGCAATACGTTTTCTTATGAAGAAGTCTGTTTAGTATTTTGGATGAAAGCACTTAAAATCCATCTGCCTCTAGCATTTGCTCACTGGATATTTTTGGATTTATAGTCATTTATTTTTCTAATGTAAATCAAGAACATGGTAGGACATTTTGCTGGACAAAAGGGAATAAGATTGCCTACTTTAGCTGTTCTACTTTGAAACTATTAAGCACATCATTTGGTGGGTCTACTATAAGTGTTCACATGCTACAGTGAATGTTCTACACTCTCCAATGTGCATCCAATCACTTCCAAAGATAGTTCCTTTGTAAGAAAAAGTGAAACATGAGACACAAATTAACTATATACATAATTACAATGACAGAGTCTTGTTGGTACAAGTGAAAATGATAAAAGATGAGTGGACCATGACAAGACAAAGGGCCAGATTCAGGAAGCCTCCGTGTAAGAGTTATAACTCTTACACGGAGGCTGCAGTTAAACTGTGTGATGTCAGCATGTCATGCATATGCATGAGGTGCATGAGGCATGCTGAATCACACTGTAACTCTTACACGGTCCGTGTAAGAGAGTAGGGGGCGTGTCCGTAGGCTAAGCCCTGCATGCGGACACGCCCCCATAAGTGTAGAATGGCTGAATGTAAACAGCCACGAGAGAGGCCATGGAAATGTAAATAAACACACTACACAACACATTCCCCCACAGACCATCAGTGTACAAAGTGAACAGAGGCTATAAAATGAGAATAAAAACTGTTGTATTTTTTTTAAACCCCGTAAATGTTTGCTACTGTGTGTGCTCGTGTGCGCGGGTGTGCTACTAGTGCAACTGCAGTTAGCAATCAGTGGAAAAGGATATGAGAACTAAATATGCAAAGTAAGCCAAGAAGAAATAGCTTAGCGGTAGAGTTAACGGCTTAAGAGTAGGCAGGCAGGGTTCGAGCCCCCACAACAACCTTTTTTTTTTGTAAATAAGCACTAAAAAGCCCCCTGACAGTATTGTACAAATGTAAAAGTTTTCCCTTTTGTAAAATGGAATGAAATGGAGCATATATTTTGAAGTAACACAATAATAAAAATAGTCAATGTACTGATAACTAAGCTGCTGTGAGACAGACTGCCCGTAGCTGAGTAGTGTTTAAAAAGCTGCAAACTGCGTGCCCGTTGCTAAGCACCGGTTTAACAGGCTGAAACTGTTTGCAACTAGCTGTGCTTAGCTGAACATGTGTGTCACTAGCCAATTAAGGTTTATCCCAGCGCACACCGTTTGCGCGCCACTCCCACAAGCTGCCAGTGCGCATGCGTTAGCTCCGCGCAAACGAGCGCAGACCTGCTTTTAAGTGCTTAAAAGTGCTTTTGGCATGTTTGATTGACAGGTCCTCAACTCATTTCTGTCAGGAAAATCAAAAATCAGTTGCCAGATTCGAACCCAGGATACCATGCACTAGAGTCAAGGTACTAAACCACTAAGCCATGACAGCAATACCTAGAAATGCAGAAATAGCATATATATGGGATAAAATCCAGAATGGAGCAGGATAAAGCATTTTCAGTGATGTAGATACAATTCCAAAACGGCCAATCAGAGAAATGTGCGGGAAAAGCGGAATATATAAGCCCCATAGGCGGGAATACACAGCAGAAACGATTGTAGAACAGACCTGCAGTCAGAATTAGTGGAGTAGGTGAGGGACGTTGCTTTCGAGCACAGGGTTGGGGCGTTGAGGAGTCCAGATACATGGTCTGGCTCCTTGTCCATCATCACGGGCCCAACTCATGCAGGGCCAGGTCTCATGGGGAGCGTATAGGGCAGAGGCATGGGACCAGTTGGCTCGTGATCTGACCAGTGCTACTGGCATTCCACGCACTGGTGAGCAGGTCCGTCACCACCATGCGGACCTGAAGCGACGCAAGCAAGACCAGTTGACTGAATGGATCCAGGAGGCCAGGGATATGCCCAACGCCCCACTACTGAGTAAGTTACATTTTACTTACGTATGTAAGGATTTCAACTGGCTGATACCATGGAGATGTGTAGTCCAATATTACTTCTTTCGTATTACAGCTGCAGGTGTCCGCTCTGCGAACCACGAGATGTATGCCCGTAGGCTGGTGCGGCTGCGCCACCATGCAAGTTAGTAACCCCACCCATTACTTGTAAATAAATATTATACTGTAGCATGTATCAGAACACTGCAGTGTATTGATTAAAAGTAATATAATGTGCAAGCAAGAATTGAAAGTCTGCAGGTATGGCTGCAACAAGTTCATCAGTATGCAAGTGTAACTGGAAATATAATTGATAGAATTAAACAGTGCTGTAATACAGATGTCCCACCATTAATTAAATATAGTGTAACCTGCAGTAGTCTCAAGAGTACAGCTTCAGAATCTGAGGTAGTCATATGTGAGATATATCCCCTGCTGAAATGCTGAATCATGACAGAAGTGAGGCTGTTGGAAAGGGTTTGAATCACCACCAGTCTAACATGTGAACAAAGCCTAGAAGTACCAACCTGAACTGTGAAGTTGCAGGATGTGTGAGAGTGACAGAAAGGGTCATGTATGAATAAATAAAGTAGTAATAACCCCTGAATATATTAGCCCCAGTGTGTTTCTACAGAACTAAATGCATGTGGGAAGTACAACTTAATATCCCAAACTGATTTCAGTGTGTCAGAATCTGAAATGTCTAGGCCAAATTCTGTATATGGTGATCACAGTAAACAATTTGCAGATAGAATGAATGATTATCTGACAGACTAAACAGCCATAGTTGTCCCCTGTCCTGTCATCAAAGTGTAGCAGGATGATGTATCTGATCAGATTCAAAATAAGTAGGATAGTGATGTATTTGTAACAGGTGTAGCATGACAGTCAAATAAAAATTATTTTGAAACATCAGCCTCAACTTAATTGTGTACCTATTACAAATGTAAATCAATGTGTAACATATGAATGTGTCATCACTTTCTATCTCCACCCAACCCTATAATTCCATATAACAACACCCACTAAATAATGGTATGTGAACATTTCATTAATCATGGACATTTGTCCGTTTCAAAAATATATGCATGTCTGTTCGTGCATGTGCCCTGTTCATACCTGCAAATTTGATGGCCTGTTGCCATTAATCAACCCTGCATGTTGTTTGACTGTGTATTTCTGTTCAAATAATGCATGTGATATTGATATGCCCCTTGTTCAATGGTGTTAATATCTGGGTGTTTGTTTGATGGGAATACCAATGCATGCTGTTACAACTAATCTCAATGGAATAAAATGCCACTAACCCAAACTGACATAACTACTCACAAACCTAGAACGCTTGGAAAGGCAGGTCCCAGCGGACCCACCTCTCCCACCTCAGCTGGCGACTGCACCTGGCACTAGTGCCCAGGCCGGACCCCCCTCCGGTGGCCCTGTGCCACCTTCGGGTGGAAGCGCTGCAGGGGATGGGGCCCGTCCCCCCTCTGCAAGTGTGGCCGGAGGGGTTCGTCCACTCACCCTCCAAGGTGTCCGGTCTGTGGTGCGAAGGGAGATCCAAGACTCCATTCTTGGGCCCCTATGCCAGCTCGAGGCTCGTGTGGCACAGCTAACGGCCCCGGCTGTTGCCCCGCCTACACAGCCCCCAGCACAGCCCCGTCCTGGGCTGTGAAGGAACAGTGGCAACTGCCTATGGGTGGGGATATCAGTTCCACTGTTGCCATCTGTGGGCTCATGCATCTTGGATATCCCAACCTCCGTCCCAGTCAATTGTGTAACCCCCCCCCACGTGTGTCATACACCGCCCCTGTATGCGTCTTGTCTGTCTTGTCTGTTAACCTACCCAACCTACCTCCCCAGCTATTCCGACTTCCTTCACCTGACATACCACTCGCACCTGAAAAAAAAAAAAAAGGGTACTCTGTACCCACAAAAAAATTACGCCCCATACATAGCTGTCCATGTCGCACACATGTCTGCTTGACATTGAAACAGTTAATTACAATTGGCTCTACAACAAATATTAATGTTGTCCTGACACCTCTCTCAGGGGTGAAAGGTTTCCAATGTCTCACCAAAATACATGGAAATGCACAGCTGTTGCTGCCAAAGACATGGGCATCTATGGGCCTTACCTACATCCCTCCTGCAAATCCCACACTTGTTTCCCTACTGTCTTACCCTCTTTGTGACCCCTTTTTCACCACTGTCCTGTCACCCCTTTTTCTTTTCTTTCAAAGAAAATAGCTGGTGTCTTGGTGTGTTAGCGGAGCTCACCGCCAGTGCGCATGCGTGAGCTCCGCGCAAACGAGTGCAGACCTGGTTTTAAGTGCTTAAAAGTGCCTTTATGGCACTTTGATTGACAGGTCCTGTACTCAGTTTGAAAGTTTGCAAAGAAAAATAAATTCCCACTGTCACTCTCGAACCCAGGACCTTGGTAACATTAGTCTGTATGACCTACCACTAAGCCATGCCTGCCTTACAAGAACACAGTGCTAAAATAAATATAACATGTAATAGTAGGAATCAGTATAAAGGCAATATAGGAGATGTACTATCCAAAGCATGTCAGGTAGAGTTTTAATGGCCTAATTACTGGATTCCCATACTAGTTCAGTGTTAACAGATACAGCCCTGCTACTTGTTAGCTTGTACATAATACTGTAAGGTAATGTACATATATGAAGGTACGTATATCTACACATACATATATATAAATATATATAAATACATATGAAATATAGTTGTAGGTGTCAGTATCCATACACACTCACTACAGGAAACAGTGAACATAAATGCAGCAACCTGACTCTGCAACACAGCCTGACCCCTGTGTGACCTACTTACCCTTCTAACTGCTTAAAGGTGGCCTCAGCACTTTGATTGACAGGTCCTGTACTCATTTTGAAAGTTTGGAAAGAAAAATAAATTCCCACTGCCAGTCTCTTCATAACATTAGTCTGTATGACCTACCACTAAGCCATGACTACCTTACAAGAACTCACTGCTAGAATAAATATAACATGTAATAGTAGGAATCAATATAAAGGCAATATAGGAGGTGTACTATCCAAAGCATGTCAGGTAGAGTTTTAATGGCCAAATTACTGGATTCCCATACTAGTTCAGTGTTAACAGAAACAACCCTGCTACTTGTTAGCTTGTACATAATAAAGTAAGGTAATGTACATATATGAAGGTATGTATATCTACACATACATATATATAAATATATATTAATACATATGAAATATAGTTGTAGGTGTCAGTATCCATACACACTCACTACAGGAAACAGTGAAGATAAATGCAGCAACCAGAATCTGCAACACAGCCTGGCTCCTGTGAGACCTACTAACCCCTTTAACTGCTTAAAGGTGCCTCCAGCACTTTGATTGATAGGCCCTATACTCAAGTCAAAAGCAGAATATAAGCATACTAGTAGGCCCTACCACAAGACCATTGTAACACTAGTCTGTATGACCTACCACTATGCCATGACTCTCATACAGGAATATAGTGCTAAATAAGTGGAACATGTAATAGTAGGAATGAAGATAAAGGCAATATAGTATGTCTACTACCCAAAGCATGTCAGGCAGACTTTTATAGTCCCAATTACTGGATTCCC